>NC_137133.1:37411321-37413821 GCF_949319135.1 Squalius cephalus
CTGTGTTGTGTGTTTGCCTGTGTCAGCTGTGTTGTGTGTTTGCCTGTGTCAGCTATGTTGTGTGTTTCCCTGTGTCAGCTGTGTTGTGTGTTTGCCTGTGTCAGGTGTGTTGTGTGTTTGCCTGTGTCAGCTGTGTTGTGTGTTTACCTGTGTCGGCTGTGTTGTGTGTTTACCTGTGTCGGCTGTGTTGTGTTTGCCTGTGTCAGCTGTGTTGTGTGTTTGCCTGTGTCGGCTGTGTTGTGTGTTTGCCTGTGTCAGCTGTGTTGTGTGTTTACCTGTGTCGGCTGTGTTGTGTTTGCCTGTGTCAGCTGTGTTGTGTGTTTACCTGTGTCAGCTGTGTTGTGTGTTTGCCTGTGTCAGCTGTGTTGTGCGTTTGCCTGTGTCAGCTGTGTTGTGTGTTTCCCTGTGTCGGCTGTTTGCCTGTGTCGGCTGTGTTGTGTGTTTACCTGTGTCGGCTGTTTGCCTGTGTCGTGTGTTTACCTGTGTCGGCTGTGTTGTGTTTGCCTGTGTCAGCTGTGTTGTGTGTTTGCCTGTGTCGGCTGTGTTGTGTGTTTGCCTGTGTCAGCTGTGTTGTGTGTTTACCTGTGTCAGCTGTGTTGTGTGTTTGCCTGTGTCAGCTGTGTTGTGCGTTTGCCTGTGTCAGCTGTGTTGTGTGTTTCCCTGTGTCGGCTGTTTGCCTGTGTCGGCTGTGTTGTGTGTTTACCTGTGTCGGCTGTTTGCCTGTGTCGGCTGTGTCGTGTGTTTACCTGTGTCGGCTGTGTCGTGTGTTTACCTGTGTCAGCTGTGTTGTGTGTTTGCCTGTGTCAGCTGTGTCGAGTGTTTACCTGTGTCGGCTGTTTGCCTGTGTCGGCTGTGTCGTGTGTTTCCCTGTGTCAGCTGTGTTGTGTGTTTGCCTGTGTCAGCTGTGTCGAGTGTTTGCCTGTGTCGGCTGTGTTGTGTGTTTCCCTGTGTCGGCTGTTTGCCTGTGTCGGCTGTGTTGTGTGTTTGCCTGTGTCAGCTGTGTCGAGTGTTTACCTGTGTCGGCTGTTTGCCTGTGTCGGCTGTGTCGTGTGTTTACCTGTGTCAGCTGTGTTGTGTGTTTCCCTGTGTCGGCTGTTTGCCTGTGTCAGCTGTGTTGTGTGTTTGCCTGTGTCAGCTGTGTCGAGTGTTTACCTGTGTCGGCTGTTTGCCTGTGTCGGCTGTGTCGTGTGTTTACCTGTGTCAGCTGTGTTGTGTGTTTGCCTGTGTCAGCTGTGTCGAGTGTTTACCTGTGTCGGCTGTGTTGTGTGTTTCCCTGTGTCGGCTGTTTGCCTGTGTCGGCTGTGTTGTGTGTTTGCCTGTGTCAGCTGTGTCGAGTGTTTGCCTGTGTCAGCTGTGTTGTGTGTTTCCCTGTGTTGGCTGTTTGCCTGTGTCGGCTGTGTTGTGTGTTTACCTGTGTCGGCTGTTTGCCTGTGTCGGCTGTGTCGTGTGTTTACCTGTGTCGGCTGTGTTGTGCGTTTGCCTGTGTCAGCTGTGTTGTGTGTTTCCCTGTGTCGGCTGTTTGCCTGTGTCGGCTGTGTCGTGTGTTTACCTGTGTCAGCTGTGTTGTGTGTTTGCCTGTGTCAGCTGTGTTGTGTGTTTGCCTGTGTCGTGTGTTTACCTGTGTCAGCTGTGTTGTGTGTTTCCCTGTGTCGGCTGTTTGCCTGTGTCAGCTATGTTGTGTGTTTACCTGTGTCGGCTGTGTTGTGTGTTTACCTGTGTCGGCTGTGTTGTGTGTTTACCTGTGTCGGCTGTGTTGTGTGTTTGCCTGTGTCAGCTGTGTTGTGTTTACCTGTGTCAGCTGTGTTGTGTTTACCTGTCAGCTGTGTTGTGTGTTTACCTGTGTCAGATGTGTTGTGTGTTTACCTGTGTCAGCTGTGTTGTGTGTTTGCCTGTGTCAGCTGTGTTGTGTGTTTACCTGTGTCAGCTGTGTTGTGTGTTTGCCTGTGTCAGCTGTGTTGTGTGTTTGTCTGTGTCAGCTGTGTTGTGTGTTTCCCTGTGTCAGCTGTGTTGTGTGTTTGCCTGTGTCAGCTGTGTTGTGTGTTTACCTGTGTCAGATGTGTTGTGTGTTTACCTGTGTCAGCTGTGTTGTGTGTTTGTCTGTGTCAGCTGTGTTGTGTGTTTACCTGTGTCAGCTGTGTTGTGTGTTTGCCTGTGTCAGCTGTGTTGTGTGTTTGCCTGTGTCAGCTGTGTTGTGTGTTTGTCTGTGTCAGCTGTGTCGTGTGTTTGCCTGTGTCAGCTGTGTTGTGTGTTTGTCTGTGTCAGCTGTGTTGTGTTTACCTGTGTCAGCTGTGTCGTGTGTTTGCCTGTGTCAGCTGTGTTGTGTGTTTGCCTGTGTCAGCTGTGTTGTGTGTTTGCCTGTGTCAGCTGTGTCGTGTGTTTGCCTGTGTCAGCTGTGTTGTGTGTTTGCCTGTGTCAGCTGTGTTGTGTTTGCCTGTGTCAGCTGTGTCGTGTGTTTGCCTGTGTCAGCTGTGTTGTGTGTTTACCTGTGTCAGATGTGTTG
>NC_137133.1:37418821-37461321 GCF_949319135.1 Squalius cephalus
ACATGTTAGCAATATGCTAAATAACGCTAGCATAATGTTAGCAGCATTCTAAATCATGTTAGCAAAATGCTAAAATATTATTAGCACATTGCTAACATGAATTAACATGTTTTGAACATGAACATTATTTAACACATCGTTAGCCTGTTTTAACATGTTACTAGCATGATTTACCACACTGCTAGCATGTTGCATGTTGCTAATACGAATTAACATGTTGGTAGTATTAATTGGCATGTTGTTATCATGATTTAACACATTGATAGCATTTTTCAGCATGTTACTAGCATGATTGGCATTTTGCTAGCATGTTTTACAGATATTCATTTCAGTTACAGAAATTCGTTACAGATTGTAACATGTTGGCAGCATTGTTAACACATTGCTAAAAAGTTGCTAGCATGGTTTAACACATTCCTGACATGTTTTATCATGTTGTTAGCAAGATTAGCATGTTGCAGTATTTTGTTAGCATGATTTACCACAAAGCTAGCATGGATTAGCATGTTTTAACACATTGAATGTTTTATCATGTTGTTAGCATGATTAACATGTTGTTAACATGTTGCTAGCATGATTTAACACATTGATATAATGTTGCTAGCATTGGTTTAACACATTACTGACATGTTTTATCATGTTGTTAGCATGATTAACATTTTGCTAGCAAGTTGTTAGTATGATTAACACATTGCTAGCATGTTTTAACAGGTTGCTAACATGAGTTGCCACAAAGCTAGCATGGATTAGCATGTTGCTAGCATGTTTTAGCATAGTATATACATTCAACTTTGCTAGTGATACTCAATAAGTCTTATTGTACAGAAGTTTTGACCCCCCTCAATGAAAGTCTATGGGACTTACGTAGTTTTGATCATCCGTTTAACGAAATTCCTAAGTCGGATCAGTTAGAAAAGAAACAGCAACCCGAGTCAGAAATGTCTGAGCCGAGTTTGGTGGTTGTAGCTTGAAAGCTCTAAGAGGAGATACTGTTTAAATCCTTTGCTTAGATTATCATAGTTTAAAATGCTAATGATTATATTTTATGACGGTATTTCATGTTTTACTAGACATAAATATGCAGATAGAAGCAAACACTCCTGCAGTGCATGAATCACCTGTGATAAAGCTCCAGTGACGTGCTGAACTTGTCCTTGTCTGGAAGTCGAGGATAAAGGACAGCAGACTCTTCCAGGAGAAGCTTTGAGACGCTCTTGGCCAGAAGAGTGTGTTGAGCTGCCAGGCCATATGCTCCAGGGCCTGAACCAATCAAAACATGCACATATTTCCGTTTCTGCACTATAAAAAAAGAAAAAAAAGAAGAAAAAAAAAGAAAAAAAGTTGCTGCCTTAAATTTTTAAGTACAATCAACTTGGATGTTTAAGTCACTTCAACTTAAATTACATTAAACTGACTTAAAAAATTTTTTTGTTGATTCTTATTGATTTTAGTACTTATTGATCATATTTCAGGTCCATTTATTAAATTATTTATTTTGCAAGATAATGTAGAGCATAATGAACATTAAAGTGCAATATTATATAACATAACATAACTTAATATAATATAATATGATGTACTGTTCCTTAATGGTCTGCATTCTCATCCCACATAATACAACATTTTCAAAATCAATATTTAATGTCCATTAAATGGCAATAATTATTTATTTGGTAAGATAATGTACAGTAGCCTATATATGATGCACATTAGAATAGAATAGAACAGAATAGAATAGAATAATTCCTTAATATTGATTGCACTCTTTTTGCACTTATAATAAAACCGTTTAAAACTCAAATCAATATTACAGGTCCATTTAATTAATTATTCATTTTGCAAGATAATGTACATTATAATGCACATTAAAATGTAATATTATATAACATCATTTAATATGATATAATAAACTGCACTTTTCCTAAGTGCTCTACAGTCTTTTCTCACATAATAAACACTTTTCCATTAAAAGTGTCCATTGAACGGCAATAAATAATTATTTGGGAAGATAATGTACAGTATAGCCTATATATGATGCACATTAATATATTCCTTAACATTGATTGTACTCTTTTTCTTATAATAAAATAGTTTTAACACAGTATATATGATGCACATTATAATATAATATATTATAATATATATATAATTAATATAATATAATGATTTCATAACATTGACTGCACTCTCTTTCTCTTATAATAAAACTGTTTTAACTCAAATCAATATTTCAGGTCCATTTATTTAATTATTCATTTTGCAAGATAATGTACAGTATAATGCATATCAAAATGTAATATAATATAATATAATATAATGCACTTTTCCTCTACATGCTCTGCATACTGTTCTCACATAATATAATAAAATATAATATAATAAAAATATAATATAATATAATATAATATAATATAATATAATATAATATAATATAATATAATATAATATAATATAATATAATATAGGCTAATGCTTGAATACTGAATCCGAAGAGTGATGTTTTGTGTGATCTGTCTATTTGAAATAAACCTCATATAAATGTGCAGTGAATCTCCTGCGAGTGTAAAGTTAAGCGCGCAGTGATTGTTGAATCCCACTGAAGTGTTTTTGCCCTGAGCTCATGGGGGGGCAGATGCCACACAAAGGCTCTTTGTTACCCTCGTCCAATCACACACACACACAAACACACACACTGGAGGACAGAACAGAACAGTTCGTTCGTGTGCGCGCATGCCACGCGCGCGCCAATGGTAGAGCTCGGTGCGCGCGACGAGGGCGGATCTTGCATTTTGGATGCGGTGCGATGCACGCGGGCGTGCGACGCGTTATAACCAAGCCTTCATTAGCCTACATAGGGGTTATTTATGAGGTAGTGCGCGAGCGTTGGGTGTGATCGGCTCACGGGCTCAGCATCATCATCATCATCATCATCCCTGATGTGAGTTCAGCGGGATTCAATGATGGATACACGGGCCACACCTGTGCATCAGCTGCGTAACCTGCGGACCTGTTGGAGACCACCGGGTCTCTACAGCCCGGCGATGGCGCTGTGACCACCGGGTTCGACAAAGACCTTATGGGGCCCCTTGCGCATCAACTGGATTATCAAAGCTCGGATTCAGACTGGGTTCTGTTCAGACTTCAGACTTCTCTCAGTGTGTGTGCGTGTGATTTTAAGACAAAGACCCTGAAACCGACGCGCAATGGATGCGGTTCGGCTGGACCGGCTCGACGCACCGGCGGAGAACGGGAATGTGTCGCAGTCCGAACCGCACAAGCGGCTCTCGCAGGTGGACACGGTGGTTCTGCCGTTCCTCGGGGGGTTCGGGAGGTATCAGAGGCGCCTGGTGGCTCTAACGTGGATCCCTGCCTTCCTCATCTCGTTCATCCAGTTCTCCGATCACTTTCTGCTCGGTCAACCGGACAGGAAGTGCGTGCGCGCGGGGAACGGGACGGGCTCGGAACGGGATTTATTCGTGGATCTGATCGGGAACGGCACTGAGAACGGCTTCGTTACGGCGTGTATGTGCTCGGAGTGGAGGTTCGAGCTGCAATCGGGACTGCAGCAGAATGTGGTCACTAAGGTAAGATCTACTGATGGATGCCCTTGGAAAAAGGATTCCCTCCGGCTTGATGGAAAGCTTCCATTTAAAGGAATAGTTCACCTAAAACATTTTTTTTTTTTTTTTTTTTTTTTTTTTAATTCCGTCATCGGTTAAAATTCACATTCATGTTCTGTCGTATTTACTCACCATCGTGTCCTTCCATACTCATATGACTTGCTTTCTTCATTGGAACACAAAAGAAGATGTTTAGCCGAACATCTTTTAAACACTGTTTAAAAGAACAGTTCTTTTCTTTACAATGGGAGTGAATGGGGACTGGAGCGCTTGAGCGGTGAAAATGCAGCAGATTGTCAGCAAATAACAGCTTGAATTTTTGGTCTGTCTGTCATTCAATGGAAGCACATTCCGCCATATAAGAAAAACATTATTTGGGAAATCATATGAGATAATAATATGAGATCATAGTGAGATAAAAAGGCAAGATTTTGACGTGCTAAGTCATAAAAAGTCAAAACCTGTCAACTTTTTGTGACTTTTTATCTCCTAATTTAGAATTTTGTGACATAATTTCAACTTTTTGTCTCATAATCACAATGTTTTAATATAATAATTAAAATCTACCAAAGCATCATTGTAGGAAATGGAAATTAGCTTCCCTAACTTTATGAAAACTATTGGCCAATACATTGCAAATGCGTGAATCGCTTTAACAAATTGAATCTTGCGTTGGTCTGGAATGACAAACAAAACAGTAACATGACAGTAAACTGGTAAAAGACTTTAAATTTGCGGGGTGAACTATTCCTTTATTTCCTTTAACAGAGACATCTGTGCAATAATACACTGGAAAACGATCTTATATTCTTTATTAGCAAGACGGTTTGATGTTTACTATGATGAGAAATCACATTGCATGTTATATTTGTGGCCTACTTGAACATGCACTTGAATACACACCAAATCTGTAAACATTTAACATCAAATCAGCTGGTTTCCCTCCAATTTTAATATGAATAACTCACAGAACTATACCAATTGTGTGATGCACTTGCAGATCTAGTTGATCAGAGGTTGCATTGATCACCGTTAGTCATGTAAATGAGGTGTTTAAACAGCAGTGTCACAGGGTTATGAGTGAGTATCTCTTCACTGTGTGCATATCAGACGGAGAGCTCAGTGTTACACCCAGACCAGACCGGAGCAGATAACGGGTAAATGTGCAGAGAGAAACATGCAGATAACATGTGTAAATGTGTACTGTGAGGCCCAGAAACTATAATGTGCGTTTAAAGGGACTGTCAGATTGCACAAACAGTCCTGCGAATGTCTTTGCATGCCGAGGGACTCCATATAGACATCTCTGCATGTGCATCTCGCGCAGAACTAAAGCTTCTGTCACATTATCTCACACATTTCCCTTCAGAGCTTCATGACACAGAAGATGCACAAGCTTTCCTTCAAACTCACGCGTTTATCTACGAGTCTGACGGAAGTGATGCACAGCGTTTCTTCGGCCAAATAGCTCTGTGTGTGTGTGTGTGTGTGTGTGTGTGTGTGTGTGTGTGTGTGACCTTTCTCACACCGATAGTCTAATCTTTACTGAGTGTGTTAAAGAGGTTAATTCATTCATTCATGTAAACAAATGCTAACGAAGCGTTCTGGGCCGTTTGCTGCTTGAGGATGAGACTCACACTGCAGGATAGAGGATATTTACTCACTTCTATGTGGATTGGTCAATTTCTAATCAAATTTGTCACGTTTCAATGTCAGAAACACAATGTCCTTTAAATGTGGAGCGAGTCATGCAGGATGCATTTGATATTTTAGGCCCTACTTGTGTTTGTGTTTTACTTTTTTACGTAGGGATTTCTCAATCTTTAATCAATATAGAGAAATTAATTATAATTTGCATCAAGAAGATGTTGCATTGTGACATTGTTTTCGTGATATTTGACCACATTTCACCACCAAACCTTTTATAAATTGCATTGCATCTGGATGATTCGGCTTTGAGTTTAAATCTGATTCTCATTATTCTAATTGTTTTTACTGCATTACAATAGAAAATACTCTTTAAATACTTTAAATACTTTCATCATGTATAAATATTCCAATACATTTATTTATACACATTACAGTAATTTTTTTTTTTTTTTAAATTCCCGTTAGGAAAATTATTTATTTTGGAGAAAAATGCTTAGCTGACATGAAAATAATGTCACAAAACATTATATTTTTAGGGTGAACCATCACTATATTCTTGAGAGGTTACACCATATATTTCATATTTTAAGTGCAGGCCTGTATGACTTACTGTGGATATCACACTTTGATTTGAATGACAATTATGGTGCTATATACAATCAAAAATTCAGACACAATTTATTTTTCACTAGTGTGTGCAGGACACTATAATTAATCAATGAAAGTGAGGAGAGCAAAATAAAGTAAACTGTGACATATTATACCCAAACATTCTTCATACACTTTGAGCTGATCATGTTTTGCTGAAGTGTGTTTTCTTTAATTGCTAATGCTCTTTTCACACACAGACTGAACACAATGAAGCATTGCTTGGTGATTGGTTGAGCTAAACTGGTATTATCTAATTGTGTAGTTAAATTTAACAGATATTCAACATAATTCATGTGTGAGACAGTCTAACAGAAGGACGGACAAAACCAGTCAAATATCAACTGAGTTCTGCTCATATTTTATCACCATTTTCCAAACTATAGCGAATAAACTGATAATGTGAGAAATGTTGAAGGCGTCTGGTTCGACTGTCAGCGGTCATGTGATATTTCTGTATCAGTCTGTGTTGTTTTGTTTGCAGTGGACGCTGGTGTGTGACGGAGAGTGGAAGGTTCACATCGCCAAGTTCTCTCTGTTGGTTGGGTCCATTTTCGGGTACTTGCTGATGGGAGCGATGGCAGACTGGTACGTTACCAAACATGTAGCATGATGGTTACGGTCGTATATATATACTGTGTATATTCATAACTCTTACTGTAAACCCTGTCAGGTTGGGCCGTATCCCAGTTCTGCTGGTGTCGGTGCTGTCCGTGCTGGTGTTCGGGTTAGCCGTGGCGTTTTCCGTGGATATGGCCATGTTCAGCACGCTACGCTTCTTCGAAGGATTCTGTCTGGCGGCCATCAGACTGACCCTTTACGTCCTGAGTGAGTTTTATTCTCTTCACTTTCTTTCGCTTGAGGTTTCTACATCTATATATATATATATACACTACCAGTCAAAAGTTTTGGATCGGTAAGGTTTTGTATGTTTTTAAAAGAAGTCTCTTCTGCTCACCAAGGCTGCATTTATTTGATTAAAAATACAAAAAAAAACTGTAAAAATTGTGAAATATTATTACAATATAAATCAGCTGTTTTCTATATGAATATATAGTAAAGTGTAATTTATTCCTGTGATCAAAGCTGAATTTTCAGCATCATTACTCCAGTATAGATATCAAGAAATAACACACCGCATTCTACATTAGAATTCAACCAAGCCATGTAATAAAAAGTTCTAAAGAACAGCATTTATCTGAAACAGAATATTTTGTAACATTATAAATGTCTTTACTGTAACCTTTGATCAATTTAATTAACCCTTGATGAATAAAAGTATTGATTTCTTTCCCCCAAAAAATTAAATAAAAATTCTTACTGACCCCAAACTTTTGAACAGTAACGTTTAATGTTACAAAACCTGTTCTTTTGAACTTTCTATTCATCAAAGAATCCTGAAAGAAATTGTCCACAACTGTTTTCAACATTGATAATAATCATAAATGTTTCTTGAGCATCAAATCCTCATATTAGAGTGATTTCTGAAGGATCATGTGACACTGAAGACTGGAGTAATGATGCTGAACATTCAGCTTTGATCACAGGAATAAATGACACTTTACTGTATATTCACATAGAAAACAGCTGATTTATATTGTAATAATATTTCACAATATTTCTGTTTTTTGTTGTTGTTGTATTTTTAATCAAATAAATGCAGCCTTGGTGAGCAGAAGAGACTTCTTTTAAAAACATATAAAATCTAACCTATTCACTGCTAGTGTGTGTATATATAGACCGGATTCAGAGGACCCAAGAGTGCAGGCAGGGGTGTAGATAATTGAATGAGGTCAGAAATATACAGGGGAGCGAGACCATGAAGGGCTTTCAATGTGATGAGAAGTTCCTTGTATTGCACACGGAGACGTAGCTAATGTAATCTCCATAAAACTGGAGTAATGTGGGAGGATTTCTTGGTATGTGTGAGGACCCTGGCTGTGGAGTCTGAATATATTGGAGCTTATTAAGTGTTGTAGTGGGTACGCCAAAAAAGAGGAAATTACAGGAGTCTAGGCGGGGGGTAATGAAAGCATGACCTAGAGTCTCAGCATCATTGATATTTAAAAACGGACATAAGCGAGCAATATTCCGGAGATGGAAAAAGGCAGAATGATGGTCCTTTACATGCAATCACATCATTACCACATGACACGATCTGATTGGCTCTGCTGATCCTGCAGCCAATGAGATTGCTTGCTCAACATTTAAATAGTCTGGTTGATTGTTTGCTGTAAGCTAGTCCTGCAGTGCTATCTCATTCCTCTAACTGTGCGTTCACACCGCCGGCGGCGAGAGCGTCAAAGTGGCCGGAAGCCATTCATTTTCAATGAGAGCCGGCGGCGAGCTCCGGCGAGGGCGGCGCGGCGCGTCTTGGACGGCGAGAGCGGCGAGAAGAGTTGAAATCAAGTCAACTTTATGGTAATAAGCTATGACGCGGTTCGGCGGCAACCAGCGGCAACCAGTCGGAATGTAGAAGTCCTCCGCCTGAGAGGATACGAGAGAACACAATTCTGTAAACTTTGGTTCCCACCACATTAGTTCCTAAGCAAAATGGAGGAAAAATTAATCATTTCTGTTGCGGGTTTCCCGTTATTGTACGACTTGTCATCCATAGTGTTGTTAGTTGATTAGAAAAAGCTGCGCAACACTATTTATAGGCAACATTTTCGCGCTAGAACTTCTTTGAACTAAAAACGCTTGTTTTTTAAGCAGGAATGCAATTCATTTGCTCAAAATAATAATGATTTTGACCAATTGCAGCAACGGTTTTTGCGGCCCCTTTAAATGAAGTTTTTTATAAAATCACGCATTCTAATCTACGTCAGAGCGTCAGAGCGTCCCCGAATCTTTCTACGGCGTCGGTGGCAGGGCGGCGAGAGCGAATTTTGCCGCTCTCGCCGGCGGCGGTGTGAACGTACAGTAACCCCTCCACCTCCCCAGATCTGATACGGGGTTTAAGAATGTTTCAGAACGGACGTAAACGAGCACTATTCCAGAGGTGGAAAATGGCAGATTTGGTAAAGGGAGAAAGGGAGGGAAGAATAAAAAATATAGCCAGGTTTTTAACAGTTCTGGAAGCTCAAACTGGAAAACCAGCAATATCAATATTGTCAACGGAGACGCGATGTAAACCAATCAGATGTATATTTGTTTCATCAGTGTTTAGTTTGAGAAAATGACTGGACATCCATGTATTTATTTCATTAAAGGGATAGTTCGGCCAAAAATGATATTTAACCCATGATTTACTCACCCTCAAGCCGTTCGAGATGCATATGTCAATTATTTTTCAGACGAACACATTTTCAGTTATTTTAGAAAATGTCTTACATCTTTCAGTGGTTATAATGTGAAGCTATGGGGTCCACCTCCTTCAAGTCCCAAAATGTGCATGCATCCTTCACAAAAGTAATCCATCCGGCTCTAAAGTTTTAAATATGTATATTTTTACGACAAAACCGCACGGATTACCCTCAGAAGGCCTTCGTTTATCCTCCTGGAGCCGGATGGATTACTTTTGTGAAGGATGCATGCACATTTTGGGACTTGAAGGAGGTGGACCCCATAACTTCACATTATAACCACTGAAAGATCTTAGACATTTTCTAAAATAACTGAAAATGTGTTCGTCTGAAAAATAATTGACATATGCATCTCGAGCAGCTTGAGGGTGAGTAAATCATGGGTTAAATATCCTTTTGGCAGAACTATCCCTTTAACTCTTTCCCCGGCATTGACGGAAATTTCAGTCTTTCCGTGTTTTCACTGTTATACGGTAGGGGGCGCTATGACACATCTTCTGAAAGAGTACTGAATATCCTGGTCAAAACCGAGCGGCAACTTTTTGGTCTCTCACCTATGTGACTTAATCTGCAATTCATCGACTGGCCGCTAGAGACACACTCAATCCCATAGACCCCCATGTTAATATGCAAAACTTTACAGCAGAAAAAAATGTGTTTACAGCCTGTTTTTATTTTTACAACTCATCCGTTTAAATTATATAAAGCCTTAAAGTTCTGCATAATTAAGGGCGTGGCCATTTGATTGACAGGTGGATTACCGCTGATCTCACTACTAGCCGTTTGTCTGCTTTGCTAGCGTCACGTCACCTCAGCTAATTCGCCTCGCTGCACATTTACGTTTATCCGGGAGTGACGTGACGGCCGGCTTCGCTCACTTTAAGCTCCAGAAATGCTCTTCAGAAACCTACGGGTGACGTCACGGACACTACGTCCATTATTTTATACAGTCTATGATCAAATCACGTGTGAGGAAGATGCGATATCATATGCAATCATATGCATATGTAAAATAAAGCGATCATCAACATTAAACAGCATATAAATCAAAACTGCCTAATGTTACTGACTGAAATGTTGACCCAGGACGAGCTATAGGCCTGTGAAGCTCGATCTACTCCATCTGTGTTCTGATCATCCTTCTGAACCTGATCTGGATGTAGTCTTTGACAAAAACATGATTTTCTCATGTTTTTGATCAAAATGTTGCTTTTTTATGAAACTTACCCATATTTAAGTGTTGATGAAAAAGAACGCATGAAACTAGAATAACATTGAGAGAGGGTCTGTTCTTATATATATATATATATATATATATATATATATATTGCATGTTCAGATATTCATACAACTAAATATTCTGGGGGCCATGACATTTTTGTGAAAATGATCAAAAACGCTGGCGAGGAAAGAGTTAAGAGTTTATACAAGCCAAAATGGAGTTGGTGGGGAAAGAAGAAAGTGCGTTGGGAACGAATGTATCATTTAATCTGCATAGCAATGAAAGTTAAAGCCATGTTGACGGGAAGGGAAGCATGCAGATGATGAAGAGTAAAGGTCCAAGAACAGAGCCCTGTGGCACACCGTGTGAGACAGGGGCCGTAGTGGACTTAGCCTGACGGATAGAAATGTAATGCTGATGGTCAGACAAGTTGGAAATGAACCAGAACAGGACAGTTCCAGAAATACCAAGAGCAAAGAGAGTCGAGAGATGAGAATACTGTGAGAAATGGTGTCAAATGCAGCAGAGATGTCAAGGAGAATTAAAGTGCAGATGGAGCCCGAGTCGATGGGCATAAGAAGATCATTTACAACCCAGAGAAGTGCTGTCTCAGTGCTGTGGAGAGTGCAAAAACCTGATTGGATGCATTCATAAAGGTTGTGATGACAAATAGTTGAACAGCAAGCACTTTCTCAAGCAGCTCCGAGAGAAATGGAAGATGCAAATTTGGTCTATAATTGGCCGTGTCAGAATGGTCGAGGCCGGGTTTCTTTAAAACAGGGATTAACAAAACCAGTATTAAGCAGTTGGGAAATGAGAATTGGAATGGGCAGTGAAATTACAGAAGCACACTCTTCAAGTAAGGCAGTCGGGGCTGGGTCAAGATGACAGGGAGACGAGTTTGATGGCTTGATTAGCTCTGAGATATAGGCTGAGGTGGGAGGGTCAAAGTTAGTGAAGGTGGCGGGAGAGGAGAGGACTAAAGCCCTATTCGGACGGGATTGGTTTAACATGGAGAGGTGGGGTAAAGTAATAATCACCAGTGATTTTAGTCCTGTCTGAATGTGCATCTCAGTCATCATTACGAACAATGTCAGTAAAGATTACAGCGACTTTTACCTTCAGTAAAAAGGTCCGGAACAATTACCTCAGGCAATACTAATCCCGTGCGAATAGACCCACTGTAAATATTTAAGCAAATATTCCATCATTTCCTGTGTAAAAGTAGTTTCCCGTGGTTTTTCAAGTATGGAGACGCTTGAACAGGGGCGAAATTGTCAATCACACATTGGGGGGGACAGCTGTGGGACTTTTTGTGTTGGCGCATGCACACATTTTTTCAATCAAAATAAAATAAAAGTCAGAGTCCGAATGTTTGTAATTGTATAACACAACAAGGAATTTTATTACATCTGATCGTCAAACCAACGTATACTCACCCTGTAATGATTACAGCATCGGCATCAATTACAAGCCTGAATTGACAACAAAGCGGCCAGTGATCTCTCTCTTATATTCTTCTATAAACATATATAGTGGCTATAAACATTTTGATTAAATTTACTGTTACAGGATAACCATATTCTAATATCAAGTCTTGAGCAATGATAGTAAAACAGTTATGTACTAATGAGGGGAAATGCTGTTTATTTTGTACAAATTTAAACAAAAGTAACTTGTCAGTTTAAAAATAAACTCGCTGAAGTGCTCAAGCCACATATTATAATAAATACAGTTTGTAGGCTCATACAGTAGGTCCTATTTTCAAAATGCTGTATTTAAAAAAAAAAATAGGAAGAATATTTTTATATTTACCAATCATAGATATGTGCCAAATGTCTGTCAGATTTCGCGCTCCTAACTCTTCTTCTGTTTGGTTTTTCCTAACTCACTGACGGTGCACGAGATACTAAAGGTATAGGGAAAACATGACATGGATTTCAGGAGAAATAGGTTTTGTTAATGTATAGTGTAAGGCCAGTCGAATGGATTTGGGAAATGGACCGGCCGGGATTTTATATTTTCGGAGCTGGAAAGAAAGACGTATTTGCAATCACATTGATATTGCCCGCATAATCATACAGCATGATCAAATATTGGGGGGGGGGACAAATTGTCCTTCTTTGAATATTGGGGGGGACGTGTCCCCCTGTCCCCCCATAGAATTACACCTATGCGCTTGAAAAGCATTGATTTGCGTTCTAGACGCTGGGACGAGTCTGTGGCCAAACTCAAGTGTTTCACACACACCATCAGATCAGAGAGAGGATTGACAGCACTTGTTAGAGGCACGAAACATCTTTTAGCGTTAGTGCCTATTACCAACACAATCCAATCTGAAGTTAATTAGTACATCGTTCGACCGGACTTTACTGTTTTATATATATATAAATATAGGTTATATGTGTTTGCGCAGGAAGCAGCGTAACACACACATGACGACAGGAGTGACGGCGGTGTGTAAATCGAGTTACTCTCCCACTTCTGCTAGTTTTACTGAGATCTCTTATCCCGTGCGAATTGGCCATTAATATTACAGACGTCCTGTGGTGAAATACATTACTCCATCTACACTTGTAAAACAAATCCTGTACGAATAGGGCTATAGACCGGAAGAGATTATATATACTGAAGTGTAGAAATGGCTCGCAGAGCTCAGCTGAGTTACTCGTGTCAGGTTAGTAAGTTTAATGACTATGCAAAACAGTGTTTTGAGTCGAGAGGAAGCATTACTAAAGAGGGTAAAGTCGGAAAGGAGAGTTTACACAGATCTGGAAAACAGCAGTGGATTCACAGAGTTGAGGTTACAGTAAATTCAGCCTAGGAAGAGGCAATTCACAGTTGAGTTTAGTTCTATGAAAAGATGATCAGACATACCAATTTGAGAATCAAGCACAGAAACATTAAACCAACAGGACAAAGCAAGTGTGTGACCTTTTGAGTGTGTAGGAAAATCCACATGCTGTAAGAAATAAAAACATTCGAACACTGGCGTAAGTCCATGGGATTCTGCATGATCAGTTTCAACATGTATAATGAAATCACCAAGTAGTAAAACAGAAGAAGCTGCTAAACAGACACACATAAACCCTGTACATAGACTGTGACCCTGTATCAGATCTGGGGAGGTGGAGGGGTTAGAGGAATGAGATAGCATTGCAGGACTAGCTTATTATTTAAATGTTGAGCAAGCAATCTCATTGGCTTGCAGGATCAGCAGAGCCAATCAGATCGTGTCATGTGGTAATGATGTGATTGCTTGCAGATTGCATGTAAAGGACCGTTAGCCTGCGCAATCTAGTTTCATGAATGATCTAGATATATATAAAAACTTTTTTTTAGTATATTTATATTTTTTAATGAAAAATATTAAATTAAATACTGCATTTAATTATACATTAAGAATAAGAATAGCAAAAACAAACAAACAAACAAAAATATATGACATGTATAAAGCCTTGAAGTAGTCCTTATTTTCTTTATGCAAAATATATTTTCATAAATAGCCTATTCTTTTGATTTTGGGGTAAAAAAAAGTCGCTTTAAGCCCAGGTTCTCCTTTAAGCACACAGTTTAATTTATGTGATCTGTTTAATTCTCTGTGTGCTTTAGAAAGTGGTTTTCTGATGAGCAAACATTAAGTGATGCTGATTAAGTAGCTTTTACAGAGGCCGGGGGAAGCTGTGTGTGTGTGTGTGTGTGTGTGTGTGTGTGTGTGTGTGTGTGTGTGTGTGTGTGTGTGTGTGTGTGTGTGTGTGTGTTCAATCGCCGGAACACCTCTGAGTTCATTAATTTACTTTAATGGAGCTACTTTCTGCTTCGCTCAGACCCCGATGACATTTGAAGTCTGATGCTTTACAGCGCCCAATTTTCTCAAAAGCTTTTTGTTTATAATGGATATCATAATGATTTACAAAGGGAGCCATAACGTCAACAAGATTTTCACTTTCATAAAAGATTTTTTATGGTGTTTGGCCTCAAATCAGGTGAAAAAAAAGACAAAACTCATAAATGCATCTTCAGCATAACCTCAGCAACACAGAATAACCAGCATATCTTCTCCGTTTAATATCCACTCATGACGACAGATTGATCTGTTGGGAGTTTATTTGGACAACTGAAGAGCAAAATTAATGAGTTACTTACACATAGACACACACATGTTGTAGTATAACGTTACACTGTGGTCTCTTCTCGACACTTACAAAGGCTGCATTTCATTTGATCAGAAATACAGTAAAAATTACAGTAAGAAAACAGTTGTGGGGCACCATTGACTTCCATAGTATGATAATATATATATATATATATATATATATATATATATATATATTTATTATTATTCTTTTTTTTTTTTAAATATCTTCCTTTTTGTTCAATAGAAGAAAGACATTTATACAGGTTTGGAACAACTTGAGGGTGAGTAAATTATGACAGATTTTTCATTTTTGGGTGAACTGTCTCTTTAAGTACATCTTTATATGTCATTTTTCGTCATTTATTGTCTTTGAAGTTTAGTTGTAAAATGTACTGAGAAGCATTTATGGTAAACTAAAATATACTTTAAATGTCATTTCTTTTGAATCTTACATGTCATGCATTTAAATATATTTGTGTTTTACACATTTGTAATGATAAGGGTGCAATTTACTACATAAAAAAGAATATATATATAAATGTATATATAAAATCTAATATAGAGTGGATCTCCTGTTTTTTTAGTCGACATGAAACAGAAGTTGTGCTCGTCTTTTCTCCACTATTGTGACGTATATCCGAGTGAAATGGCGTCTGGAACAAAAACAAATGTGGGCAGGGTTTGATTTTGTCTGTGGGGAATTGATTGGATGGTTGTGGTTTGCTATTGGCTGATCTCATGTGAGTGACAGGTTGCCCCGCCCTCATCATCAGAGAAGAGAAGAGATGCTGCAAGTTAGTACAAGAGGGAGGGAAGAATTAACAAGGGAAAATTATGAGGAACATTTTACAATTTTGTGCATAAAAAACAAGGATTGTCCATTTGTGAATTCATGACTTGAAGTGTCCTGTTTTGATTTTGTGGTGATCTCTCCGTCTCTCAGGGATTGAGTTGTGTTTGCCCAAATGGCGTTTCTCCATGACCATGATCGCCAGTCTGATCATCGTGGGCGGGCAGATGCTGATGCCCGGTCTAGCGGCGCTGTGCCGTGATTGGCAGATTCTTCAGATTGCAATCATCGCTCCATTTGTGCTCATGCTGCCGTATGTCTGGTAAGACTCTCATAAAGCACAGAAACACTAGTTCGGTTCTCCTACCAATGCATGCAACACAAAAACTAAACCACTATTTAATAAAAGAATTATAAAAAATTTCTGACTGCAATGCATGGAAATAAAATCCAGTTTATGAGGAAGAACCAAGCCAGCCAACAGGGAACGTTCTCAGAACATTAAGATTCAAAGTCATGAGCAAACGTTCTTCCAGGAACATTAATAAAACACTTGTTTAAAGTTATCTGGTCTAATGTGTGCTTTAAAAATATCGTTCACGGAACATTTTTACCTGAAGCGCTTCGTCTGATGTAGCGTTTTTAAATGTTGCTATTAGTTTCGGAATGTTCATTCAAACATTCAAAAGTAACATTCCGAATTAGTTTGAAGAATGATGAGATGGAATGTTTCCTTTACATTCGCATTACATTTAAAAAACGGGCCGTTTTAAACGTTCAGAGAACATTCAGAACTAACGTTTTTATAACCTAATGGGAACGTTAGCAAAAGCTTGTTAGAACATAGGGGAGAGCGATTTGTGTAAATCCACTTCGGGTTCAGAGAATTAATTTTTTCCCACATTAATTTCACTCAAGTCTAGTACAATCATGTGGTTTTGTTTCAAGTATAGAATAGAATATTGTAACTCAGTGTGACAACATGCCCCGCCCGCACAACTGGGGTTTAAACCCGGCGAGTGTCTTCTGCTGGTTAGATCAGCATTAAAGAACTCTCTCAGCTGTTAAATAACAGATATAAGATTAAAAACAATATCAGATTTGTCTAAAAAAAAAAAAAAAAAAAAAAAAACAGAGATGAAAAATTAACATTAAAAATTAACTTTTGCTATTGTTAAATAAATGTTCAGTTATATCTTCCAAAGATTTTTTTAATTTTGGCGCATTTTTTTCTCTATATAGTGTTGATATGGCAACTAGTAAATACATAAAGTTTCATCATGAACTAAGAATGAACAATACTTCTACAGCATTTATTAATATTAGTTAATACTAATTTCAACATTTACTAATACACTATTAAAATCAAAGGTTGTATTTGCTAACATTAGTTAATGCACTGTCAACTAACATGAACAAACAATGAACAGCTGTATTTTTACTAACTAACATTAATAAAGATTTATCAATACTGTAACAAATGTGGGTAACACTTTATTTTACAGTGTCCTTGTTGCATATGTTACATGTACTTACCGTAGTAATAACAGTAAATTATGCATAATTACATGCAACTAACCCTCAACCAAACCCTAATCCTATAGTAAGTACATGTTGTTTATTAATATTATTCAGTACTTGAATATATAATTACACTGTAACAGCGACACCTTAAAATAAAGTGTAACCAAAATGTATTGCTCATTGTTAGTTCATGTTAGTAAATACATTAATTAATGTTACTAATGAACCTTATTGTAAAGTGTTACCAAGAAGATAAACCGTTTGATGTTAGACAGAACTAATGCTCCGGTTCTCGTGGTTCTCGTGTCAGGATGTTTCCCGAATCCCTGCGCTGGTTGTTGGCCACTCAACATTACCAAAGAGCCAAGAGACAAATGTACCGAATCGCCCATAGCAACAGCGTCGACACGGCAACCGACCCCAGTGGCATCCTCTCAGGTGAGCCCGCCGTCGCTGAGGTGAGATCAGTGCTTTACCTTGAGGAGGATGATGATGATGATGATGATGAGGATGATGATGATGATGATGATGATGATGATGGGATGATGATGAGGATGATGATGATGATGATGATGATGATGATGAGGATGATGAGGATGATGATGATGATGATGATGAGGATAAGGATGATGATGAGGATGATGAGGATGATGATGATGATGATGATGATGATGAGGATAAGGATGATGATGAGGATAAGGATGATGATGATGATGAGGATAAGGATGAGGATGAGGATGATGATGATGATGAGGATGAGGATGATGATGATGATGAGGATAAGGATGATGATGAGGATGATGATGAGGATGATGAGGATGATGATGATAAGGATGATGATGATGATGAGGATGAGGATGATGATGAGGATGATGATGAGGATGATGAGGATGATGATGATGAGGATGATGATGATGATGATGAGGATGATGATGAGGATGATGAGGATAAGGATGATGATGATGAGGATGATGAGGATGATGAGGATAAGGATGAGGATGATGATGAGGATGAGGATGATGATGAGGATGATGATGATGAGGATGATGAGGATGATGATGAGGATGATGATGATGAGGATGATGAGGATGAGGATGATGATGATGATGATGAGGATGATGATGATGGTTTATAGAGCTGGAAGCAGAACTGCAACAGAAGCCAAAGACGTCGTGCGTAACGCAACTGACCGGCACCCGAAACCTGTGGAAGAACACCGTGGTCCTGTGTGTGAACTCGTAAGTGTCTCCAAATGTCCTCACAATATTCAACTCAGTTCACATTTATTTGTATAGCGCTTTTCACACACACATCGTTTCAAAGCAGCTTTACAGAAAGTGCATGAGTCCATATTACAATTTACAGTGATCTGTAATCTGAGTTATGCATTTCAGAAATGTACAAAATCACAGTTAGCTAAAAAATAAAATAATTTAAACAATGGAATAATTTAATGCAGAAACAATGAGCTAGTAATGAATACTTGTTTGTTAACAGATGATTCTGACGGATAGAGCGATCTGAAACACTGATATATCAGAGCTCATGTTAGTCAGCTTTGGAAGGAAAGTAGATTTATAATCACAAACTTCTAAACTTGAATCTGTTCTGGGATTGTTTTCTGTGATCTAGATCAGGGCTTTCAGTGTGTAATGCGCCGCAAACACACAGATATCAGGGACCCTCTTCCTCACATTTAAATAGCAATTTATACTGTGGAAAAATTACTATTATAAATAATTATAATTACTAAAATCGTAATTGGTAGATATTTAGTTTCTATTCTTACATTATTGTTTTTTTTTTTTTTGTACTGTTAGATTTGTTATTTATTTACTTATTTTAATCATCACTTTTTTTATTTTAGTCAATTTGTTTTGTATTTATTTTAATCTATAATTTATTTTAATCTATTGTTTATTCATTTTAAACTAATTTTATTTATTTATTCTAACCTTATTCTAATTTTATTTATTTTTATTTATTTATTTTTACATCTGTCCACTGTTTCTTCTCTACATTTCCAATTATTTATTTATTTATTTAAAAAAACATTATAAATTTGTTTTAATCTAATTGTAATTTATTCTAAACGTATTTATTTATTAAATTTTTTATTTGAATCCATTTTTTTTAATTTGAATACGTTTTTATTCATTTATTTAAATCCATTTTTATGTATTTGTTTTAATCGAATTGTTATTTCTTCTAAAAGTATTTATTTATTTTAATTTTATTTTTTACTTCATTATTTCTTTACATTTCTTATTTTTCTACATTTCTAAGTTTTATTTATTTTAATCGATTTTTCATTAATTTATGTTGTTTAATTTTAATCAGTTTTTATTAATTTATTTTAATCTTCTTTATTATTACGTATATAAATATTTGTACGTTTTACATCTCTAAACGACTCCCTCTGAAACCCTGATCTAGACGCCGCAGGTTAGCATTGCTGCACTAACAGCGCCGGCGATTAGCTTTCAGTCCGAGCTAATCATGGCTCGTCCGTTCTCATCTCAACACAAAATCAATGGTTCTTTCTTCCTCTCAGGCTGACGGGCTACGGCATCCATCACTGCTTCGCTCGCAGTGTTCTGGAGGAAAGCGAGTCTCACCTGCATTATTACGCAGTGGCTGCGATCGCCTTCGCCTCGAGTGTGTTGGTGTTTCCGGTGGTGGGAGGATTCGGCAGGAGAGGAGGACTACTGACATTCATGATCATCACTGCGTTAGCATCACTGCTACAGCTCGGCCTGCTCAACCGTACGTACACACACACACACACACACACACACACACACACACACACTACTGACATTCATGATCATCACTGCGTTAGCATCACTGCTACAGCTCGGTCTGCTCAACCATACGTACACACACACACACACACACACACTTGTGTTTTGTCCTCTCACTGTGTCTTCTTTCTCCTAATACAGTGATCGGGAAGTACAGTCTTCGGCACGATGCAGGTAAAACGAAACAAAAAGTATTATGAATTGTTTTATAAAGCAGTGGTTCTCAACTGTGTGTGGAAAAGCAGGGTTTTATTATCAAAATGTTTAAGTTTGACCAATAAATCCCATTATTGTGATGCATTTTCATCTCACTTGGCCAAATCAGTAATAAATGCCAACATGAACAGGTTGTGTGACTCATTCAATGAAAACCACGAAAAAACTGTGCAATGTTTTAAAAATATACAACCCAGTCGATCCTTGCAAGTTTATGCAACTCAAGAGACAACCAGTTAATACATTTCAGAATTTAATTTTGAAGACATTTTTTGTTTATATTTGCTAAATGACTCTCATCCTTCCCTCACACTCTGTAACACATCTTTCCCTTGTGGGTCAAAAAGACCCGAAGCCCTAAAATTATACTTCTTTTTTTTTTTTTTTTTTTCAGAATTTATTTTATTTTGATAATATTTTTTCTATTTTTTTAATGCAATTTTATTTTTTTGGGGGGGAGATTTTTTATTCTTTTTAATTTTATTTAATTTTAAATAACCAGATTTGGTCAATAATAAATAAATAAATAGTAATTTAAGCACATTCCTCGCATTCTTTCAACTTAAATTCAAAATAACTCACAAATGTCATGCATAACCCTTTTAATTCAGCTCAAAATATCTTACATTGGGTGTGTTTGTCGAACTCTTGTGGAAAAATAATAATATAAGATGATATTTCATGACTCTAGATGGCCTTATTGCTCTATATGGAGTAAATGAGCTGCTCCTCTGGGTCCTAAAGTCAGTTTGCTTCAGTATGCATTCAGATACACATGTAGACATTATAAAATACTTTTTTGGTAAAGTTAAAGCATTTTTAGTTTGAATTTTGAGCATTTTTAGGTTTTTCTATGTGAACTGAAGCATTCCTCGCATTCCATTCATTCCTATGGGGGTCAAATTGACCCATCTGTGGATCAAGTGCGAAAGAAGTCCTAGGGTCTTGGACCCCTGTGATGAACACCCAATTCAAAAAAAATTTTTTTTATACGTTTCGGGTCAAAATGACCCGAGGGAAGGATGAGGGAATGACTGATGTTCGGTCTTGGGAATAAACCCAGTTGAGAACCACTGTTATAAAGTATCTTAAGTGTATATATAATTATGGAAGCCTGTTTTCACTTTAGTAAGTAAATAAATAAATAAATATTAAAGGTAATTGCGACTTTATTTCTTCCTTTCCACAATGTCACTTTATTTTTACTCTATTTCAAACTTATTTTACCCTCTGGTGCTCTATGGTCATTTATGACCCAAAAAATTGTAAATTGAGTAAAAAAAAAAAAAAATTATTCATCGGAATGATTCGAAACTTGGTAAAGGTTTTGGCACTAGCTGTGTGAACACACACACAAAAAAAATCATGGACATGATTTGAAAATGTTAAATTGTCCATAGAAAAAAAGAATAGTCACACTTGCGCTCCTTGAGGTGAGGATTAATGGGGAACGGATATCATCTAGTGGAAGCGTTCGGTACTGCGCCCAAACAAACTCTGACTGAAAGCTCATTTTTTGAGATATCAACCTTAACTTTGGAACTCAACATGTTTAGATTTATGGCTTTGATTTTTTTCACAGTTTTATCATAATTTTTTTTGGGAAAATATATACATTTCATATCAAAAATTAAGAAAATTGTGTTTTTAATGCATTTTTCATGACAAAAAAATGTAACTTTATTCACTTTAGCAATAATCTGCCAAGTGTCTTTTACTCTTTCCGCACCAATGCCGGACTTCTCCAGCTTTCCGTGTTTTCACTGTTATATGGTAGGGGGCGCTATTACGCACATTCGGAATGAGTACAGAATCTCCGGATCAAAATACAGATACAAACAAGAAACAGACGCACAATGTTGCTTTTTTATCAAACTTGCCCACATTCAAGTTTTGATAAAAAAAAAGAATGCATGAAGCTAAAATAAAACTTTTTTTTGTTTGTTGTTTAAAAGCAGGTGCTCCGTTCTTTCTTTTGATATATTGCATGTTCAGATATTCATATTAATTTATTATTCAAAATATTCTGGGAGCCATTAAACTTAAGTCTGTCCTTTAAAGCATTCACGTTTTACCACAGTTTAAGTCATTTTCAGGTCTATAGATTATTACTACTGCATAAATATAATTTAGTACCATGAAATCGAACATTATCGAACTAAAATATAGTACATTAATTTCATAGAAATAAAAAAGTGGTTATTTTTGTCCGACACGTTAACAGCACCAGAGGGTTAAACTTAATCGCACAATTTTCCTTTTTATTTATGTTTTTACTCTTTAAACCAGCAGAAATGGGCTTCCATATATTTTATATTTTTATATATGTATTATTTTTCTTGTTAAAACGATCAATGATGACTTGGGAAAGGAAAGGGCCTCGTTTATAAAAACACAAGCATGCATGTCTGTGTACAGTAACTCAACAACATGTTGGCATAAATTGTTACATTGATTTGAATGCAAATATTTTTTTATAAGATATATTTAAACATTTATGTGCATGTTATTAATTTCACAACATGCTCAGTGTCAGTTATTACCAATGTTGCTATAGGGGTCATTAGACAGGGAAACCCTGGATCTGTTTGTCGAAGTGCCTGTGGTCTGAAATGTTCTCTTGTCTGTCCCAGTTCTGCGAGACACCCTGAATCGGCGCTTCTCGTACGCGTTCTCCATCATCGGGATGTTCTCGTCTCACGCTGTCAGCACGCTCAGCATCTTTTACTGCGCAGAGATCACACCGACTGTCATCAGGTCAGCACACATCAGTCTGTCTGTCGGATCACTCTTAAAGGGGTCGGCGGATGCACAAGTCATGTTTATATGGCGTTTGCATTTAAATGTGTCTTTGAAAAAAATCCATTCACTCCTTTTTTCTTTTTTTTTAATCCTCAAAAAGCCTAAACACTTTCAAAAATCAAGCGTTTGGATTTTCTAAGCAATATGATGTCATATTGCTCATGCTCCGCCCACGACCACTGACGGACTGTCCCGTATTAGCATATTTCCTGTATTTGCATATTTCCCGTATTAGCATATTTCCACATCACTTGAAGCCCCTTTCACACAGCGCGTTGATCCTGGGAAATTGCCGTAAAAAGTGCCTTCTGTGTGAAGCTAACACGTCCCGGGATTGATGCCGGGATTAATGCCGGGATGGGGATCTAGTAACATTGCCGGGATCAGTCCTGGAACGCGCCCTGTGTGAACAAAAGCCAGGACTAATGCCGTAAGGGGTATTTTGTTGCTCTTAGAAGAAAGTTTGTGTTTGTCATCAACAAAGTTGATCAAAATCTAGAAACTGGAATGAAGCCGAGACCAGGAGCTCCTCACTGTCCGCGCTGAACTCTTGATTTCTTTCAATTTAAAATAACTCTATTGGCACACACTCACATATAAGTGAAAATAAATAAAATGTATAAAAGGAAATTAAAATAAACAAATATATAATGTGCCACTGTCAGTATTAAAATAAAATGAAACAAGATATTATTGGGCAATAGACTACAAAACTAATTTATTGTACTTTACACACACTCGTGCACAAAAAGACTTATTTCCCCTAACCCGAACCTAACAGTCTCTGAGAATTAGTGGACATTTTTGCATTATAGTTAAAATGCGTAAAGTGGAAAATCAATCAAAATACAGTGTAACCCAACAATTAAACCGAGGAATAGAGGTGTAACAATATAGCGTGTCACAAAAATATAGCAAATGCAACAATATTGTGTATAGTTCACCCAAAATAAAAATTACTGTGAGAGAAAAATTCAAGTTTTCAGAGTTGTAGTGTCAGTACTACATTAAACTAATATATAATGTTGAATATAATGCAATGGGGGAATATTTGTGTGTCCTGATAATGCCAGATGTTTGTTACCAGTTAAAAGTGACCGACATTATTTTATATATATCTAGTCAGTGAAAGAGTGCAAGGATATTAGTCTAAAATAATTCTGTATTTTCAGCTTCAGAATCATGAATATTGTTATTCTGGCGTCTCTATTGTCCTGAGCTTTGGGTTTCAGCGCCAAGTCCAAGAATATTCATTTACACACACAATGCAAAACAAATTTAGCATTTAAACCAACAGTACATTTTGTATTAACCTTTTATCATATGTCTTGGAGTATCGCAATAATATCATATCGTGACATGAGGGAATCGTTACACCCCATTACCTGATCTTTGGCGTGATGAATGTGTGTTTTGACCAGTGTCTTCTGGTTTGTGGTCACAGGGGTGGCGGCGTGGGTCTGGTCCTGGCGAGCGCAGGGTTCGGCATGTTAACAGCCCCGCTCATGGAGCTCCACAATCAGAAGGGTTTCTTCCTGCATCATGTGATCCTCACCTGTTGCACGCTGCTCTGCATCATTTGCATACCGTTGCTACCGGAAACCGCCGGCCAACCACTGCCTGAGACTATCGCTGAGGGGGAGGGGCTTCTGAGGAGGCCCATCCTCCCCGGAGAACAGCACCACCTCCTGGCCAGAACCGAGGTCAGGGAATACTCACGCGTTCAGGACACGCCCCTTCACCAGGTCGTCACCCCCGGCAACGGCTCAGTGCCTAGCAACAGTACAGCCAACGGCGTGAGGACTTCATGACGGCATTTTCTAAGAACGGCCAAACGAAGAACAGTGTGAGCGATCGGTTCGATTGTAAAGAAAGAGTTTCATTCGTACTCCGCGTACGGATGTGCTGATAACGTGTCAAACGCCTCATTAACCAGCAGAAGAGAAACTGAAAATGTTATTTTAAACTTGCATTCAGCGAAAGGAGTTCTATTTTTCGAACGGCCACTAATTTAACGTCACCGAACAACAACCTCGTGGAGGAGTTTCACTGATTTGAATGTGCTTTTTTGTAAGTTTGGTAAATGTTTGGTATTTATTAAGGACAGAATGACGACGATAAGGAACGACGGGCCTCATTCAGGACACGAGTGAATATTTTTTGTGTAACAGGGCTTGAATTTCGGTGTGGAATTGCGCATAATTTTACTCATTCCTGACGATTTTGTGCTCGCACCCAGTGTCAGTATTAAAAAAAAATCTTTTTCACTGCTTATTGCGCTTAAACAGTCAAATACACACTAAATAATGTGAAAATGCGAGTATTCCCGTCATGTTTTAAGTGAATGTAAACAGTTGAGAAGGAAACCGCATGTGTAACAGTATAATGGATCCGTGCGTCAGGTCTTAAAGTGACAGTAGCCTAATATTCCTGATATTAAAAATATCATTATGGCAGTTTTCCCCCATGGTATCAATGGCAAAATTGTGGCCAGTGGAAATGACGAGTGGCTAGTAACTTTGGAAACCCACTAGCCAGAAGTTAATGTCAAGCCCTGGTTGAAATGCTTTCCGTTCATAGGAATGGTGGTCAAGCGCAACAGAAATGAGTTTTGCTCACGTTTCATGAATGAAGCCCGTCGTGTTCGTGCGCACCTCACTATGTTCAGGTTTTTTTAGTCTGTCTGTTTTGCACTAAAACTAGAGAAGCAATCATGAGTCGGCCAGATGAATCTGAACTGAGCGTGTATGAAACCACAACTGGACAGATGATGGCTTAAAAAAATACAACAGCACAACTTAATGGTCTGCTCGTAACATGTAAACATTCACAAACTCAATAACCTTCATCTGGGGAACAGTTACTGTGTCATGGGTCATATCGCACATCAAAATCACGTTTGCATTGTGACACATTTTCCTCCCGTATTATTAATGTGATGTGAAAAATGTCATTTATGTACTATTTTAGTATTGTACTGGCTTGATGTTTGTTATTTGCTAAGTAAGAACATAAATGCATTTAAGTAATGAGAATGTAATGACAATCATCAAGAATAAGAAAAATAAGAATAATGTGCAGATGCATTATGGTAATTTAATTTTGCATTGTGCTGATGATAATTTAGGAGGAGGGGAAATGAAAATAAAGTCACAATGCATAAATATTATAATATAATTTTATTCTACCTTTGATTTTGTAGTGAAATGTGACCCAGACACGCTTTCATGACATTTACTCAAATCATAAATGTGAACTCTGGTTGATGTGGAGCAAGACCACTAGAAGGGCTGCTGAGTGTTTTCATGTATATTTATCAATTATTATTATTATTATTAATGTGTAGAATAGCTGTGGAGTAACTTGAACATCACAAAACTCCTGTTCATCCTCAAACTACTGAATATAGTACCAAATTAAGAAAAAAAAGAAGAAAAAACAGCCTCCCTAACTTATAGCAGGACATTAATGAAACATGTCAAGGTTTTAAACTGTGATTGCAGGTATTGTGTGTATACAGGCTTCTGGGATATATATATTTATCTCTGAATATGAGTCGTGGCATTTCACATCCTAACGGCAGGAGTAGTGAGTAATAAGAAACAAGCACAGGATCAATACTCGCATCTCTGTAAGATTACTGTATATGCATTCGGCTGCTGTCCTGTATGAGCTTCCGCACTCCACAATACTTCAAAAAATTAAAGCACATTGGGGGGGGAAAAAAGCACATTATGAGTGAATCTCACAAAAACAATAACATGCCCAGGCCATTTTTCACTCCAAAAATCTTAAAGAAATGACAAAGTATATTTTTCTTAAAGAAAATGAAACCTATTTTAGGACCAAAAATCTCTCATTGGAAAAAAAAAAATATTATTCAAATTGCCAAGCACAATTGTAAGTATACGAAACCAAAAAAAAAAAAAAAAAAGGTTAATTATAAATAAAAAAAAATATTTTAAAATATTAATGAAAAATGCAATGCAGGCTGTTATTTTTAAAAAAAGTTTATTTTAAATAGACTTAAGTAAAAATAAAAAATTCAATTTTGTTTTTGGCTTGAAACATGACCTGTACACACATTAACGAGATTCACTCAAAGATGGAGTGCGTAAACATAAATTTGTGCTAGAGACTGAAAACATTTTAAACATAAGCGTATTTTTCTGTATTTGACTCTCATTTTGACGATTAGGCTGAAATGAGAATTGCATACATGTTAATAGTCCATTTTAAGACATTGCACTTGTGAATAAATACCATTTTTAATACAGTATATTTTGTTGCTCTTATTCTTCGGATCAACACATTTCTATGACCTTTTCTGTCTTTTGTGATTTCTAACCAATTAGAGAACAGAAAAATTCATTTTCTTGCATAACCTTTTAAGAGGCCTCGAAATTAAATGCTTAATAAAGGGGCTATATGTAGGAATTTTCATGTATTAATAGCTTTTTTGCCAATGTGTGAACAGCTTGCAACGAAAACGAGACCTTCCCCGACGGCGTCAGGATGTTTATTTAAAGGTCCCGTTCTTCGTGATCCCATGTTTCAAACTTTAGTTAGTGTGTAATGTTGTTGTTAGAGTATAAATAATATCTGTAAAATTCTAAAGCTCAAAGTTCAATGCCAAGCGAGATATTTTATTTAACAGAAGTCGCCTACATCGAACGGCTCGATTGGACTACATCCCTCTACATCCTGCTTTAATGACGTCACTAGAACCGTGTTTTGACTAACCTCCGCCCACAGGAACACAGGCGTATTGATGGCGAACGACAGACGTGGTTGATGTTTATCTATAATCGGATACCGCAAAAGTTTAATTCGAAGTTGTTAGTTTGCTCTGTCCATTTCACCACGGACTGTTTTTCTAACCTGGGATAATATCAAGCACAGGCTTCTCTCAGCGTTTCATACTGACGAAGGGGGCAATTTCAACTATATTCCAGCAAGCGGTAAGTAGTGATTTAATATGGAAGTAGCGATCAACTTCACATCGTTTCTCTTAGTAGGATGAAAATAATCTTACTTAAACTGTGATTAATATACAGAAAGCGATCAAAGAACAATCCCTTTCCAATCGGCCAAGCTGTCAATCACACAGCGCGAGTTTATCTGGACACTTGCCAAAACTCGTTATGAAATCAATGACGCTGTTACACTGCACAACGAAGCTCTTACTGTATTTATATGCCTCATGTTTGCATTGGTGAAATCATTAGTGAGAGTGCAGAATCTCCGTTGCAATGATAAGATCTTTTTTCACGCGATCAACAGGCTGTCATCTGCTCAGTGCTCATAACTGCAACCTTTTATGTGATGGGAATAGATCTAAATACTTAAAAAACTTCTCACGATTCGTTAATCCCGATAGCTGTAATAGTAAAAACGTATATTAGCTGTAATAGTAAAAGTTTTCCAGATAGTTCCACATGTAATGCCAGATATTTCATATGCAAGCATGTCAGCCAATCACAGCAGAGGGCGTTTACACTGAAGTCTCACAGCAGACACGCCCCTTCAAACAGAGCATTCAAACCAGGGAATGAAATCAGGCTAGGAAATATGCCTTTTATTTCTAAATTATAACAATTTTTGATCTAAAAAGCATACTAACATTATAAGGGCACCCCTGGAAACATTATAAAATAATAAAAATAATCCATGGAATGGGACCTTTAACAGTATATCACTGCAAAGGTATTTCAAACTACTTCTTACTTCTAAGCAAAGCCTGAAAAAGACCTTCGCTTTAAGAATAACAGGGACTTGAATCACGTTCACATCGTGTCCTAACTACACGCGACACTCGATAAAAGGTTCTTCTCCATGTTAATCAGAGTGGTTGTCCAAACCAGCCGCGACGGCGACACGCGACGATTCTAGTTTAGAAACGTTTTCTATTTTTCTGCGACGTCGCGCTGGAACAACAAACACTAAAGGCTGATTTATACTTCTGCGTCGGACCTACGCCGGAGCCTCTACGCTGTAGGCGACGCGTTGGTTTTCATTTATACTTCTGCGTCGTTGTCCGCGTTCACGCGCGCAGAGGGAGCGGTCCTAGCAGACCAATCACAGCGCTTGCGTCCGCGTAGAGTTGACGCGTTGTTACATTTTTGGAGAGGTGTATGGAAAGCCAAAATATGGAAAGCCAAAATGTTCACAATTCGCGTGCTTTTGACCGCCGTATCAATATTAAAACGCCGTCTTCATAACGCCGCTAGGCTTTAAATATGCGCCGTCAGGCGATAAGTTAACGTCACACGCCGCCACGCGTTAAAATAACGCCACTCGCCGATAGATGTTAAATTGACGCCACTCGCCACTCAAAGTGCAGATTTATGAGCTCATCTACATGGCCCCTCCTCTACTGAGTTTGAGGACTCTACGGCAAGTCGGACAGGACAATCCCGTTTGGAAGAGTGCGAAAATGGCAAGAAGAGGATTTGTTTTGCGGTGTAAACACACTGTAAATGACTTTGAGTGTGAAGTGTAAATGTAAATTAATTTTGTTCAAGAAAAAATACAAATAAATAAATAAAATAAAAAGGTCTAGCTTAAGATCCGGCACGATGTAATCTGGCTCGCCCCTCCCGTTATCAGAGACCAGAAAAAATGTCTGTAGAGTCAAATCATTTCAGATGTCTAACTGCGATTAGGGATCGCAAATGCCCAGCTAATTTGTGCATAAATATCCCTTAATTTCCCTTTTATGCAATCCCTTAAATTCATTCATTAAATTATATTTAAATTAAATAAAGTTTGGGAGGAGCACGTTCAGATAATCAAATCAGCACGGGATGAGTTAATCAACTCATTGAGTGCGATAGGATGGAGTTAGCCATTTGGCTTAGAACTAGGCTAATAATGTCGCTGCCTTCATGAAGTGCTGAAATGTCAATGTATCATCATGACATGGCCTGTCAGGAAAAGAAGACCCAAAAGCTGGGAATTTGTAGCAAATCAAACTTTATTTTTATGGGGTGGCCTGTCTGAGTGTGTGACTCCCGGCCTAATGGTGTCCCTGACCGGCATTAGCCTAAATAATTCGTAACATTAAGCATTTAAGTTAACTGAAATAAAGCTGAAATTAGGCTAAATAAAATGGGCCTATAATATTAGTTGAATTAGAATTAGAAATGTTGCCTTGCAATAGACTGAAATAAGTTGAAGTTGAAGCTCTAAAATTATGACCTGGAAATAAATAAAAACTAAACTTAAATAGCCTATAGCTAAATGATGTATAGGCTAGGCCAAAATAATTTAATATAGCCTAAATTAAACCTAAATAGCAAAAAAAAAAAAATTTAATGACAAAAGCACATAACGAAATTGCTTAAAACTAAACTAAATTTACCACGAAAAATAAAAATAAAACTAATTCAAAATCAAAATATTGATAAAACTAAATTAAAAATTAAAATAACTGAAGGTCCCCACAGTCTAAATGAAAACTATGAAAGCCGTGACCGGCCCGGTAATAAAAATAAATTAAAGAAATGATTCCTTCTGATCTTCTGTTTCGTTAATAAAGTTTGATTTCCTACATATTCCCGCTTTTTGTTCTTCTTTTCCTGTCATAAAGATACTGTATTGACATTTCAGCACTTCATGAAGACAGCGACATTAATAGTTATAATAAAGCGCTCAGTAGAAAAGGAAGTTCAGTTGAATTTGAGAACTTGTATGCTAAAATTTGCACTTACAGCTCTGATGTGAAAACCTGTCAAATAAAAATCTGAAATTGAATGTTGAGATTTGCACTCAGTCACAACAAACCTGCATTTCTGAATTTGTAATTATTATAAGTAGGGCTGTGCCGGTAAACTTGACAACCGCACCAGATCAGCTTTTAACAGGTTATTTTATGCTATAACCCACATATTTTTGTCTCAGACCAGAAAAGTACCACACAAAATAGTAGTGCATTACAACAGAATATTTTTTTTCTTTAGATTTATTGAGCTATGTACAAAAAAAAAAACTGTTGCAAAAAGAGTGAATGTTTAGAACTTGTCAGGATGAAGCTCCATCTCCTTCTTGATTCTGTCCTCCACCAGTAGTGCGAGATTTGAGTTCGTCATGGGCAAGTTGTAACTTACAAATACCTGCTTCTTTGTCTTCTTTGCTGAAAACAAATAGAGAAAAATAAATGCTAGAAAACTAGTTGGTCTGGCAATTCTCACACAGAAAGATTTACACTTTACACTGGTCAAGAATGCAATTGAAGATTTAAGGTTTTCCATGAGCGTGCAAATCCTCTAGATGACCATCAAAACATTGGATGAGTTTTCCTACATTACACTTTTGCAAATGACTAAGGCTGTCATGATTCACTGATTAAAGGGGGGGTGAATTGCTGTTTCATGCATACTGAGTTTTTTACACTGTTAAAGAGTTGGATTCCCATGCTAAACATGGACAAAGTTTCAAAAACTAAGTTGTACGTTTGAAGGAGTATTTTTGTTCCAAAAATACTCCTTCCGGTTTGTCACAAGTTTCGGAAAGTTTTTTTCGAGTATGGCTCTGTCTTACGTAAGATAGAGCGGAATTTCCTTATATGGGTCCTCCTAAGGGCACTTCTCCGCGGCCGCGCGCGCACTCGCAGACCAGAGAGAGAAGAGAGCGAAAGCAGTACGTTACCTCAAAGCGCTATGCTCGGCTTTTAGGGAAGTCAATGTCACCAAAGAAGTGGGTTTTTGGTTGGCAGGGCAAGACAACCCTGCACAGATTCCCAAAGAACCCAGCGTTAAGGGAATAGTGGATGGAGTTTGTTTTTTCGAAGCATCAACGGAGGTTGTGCACGACTCTTTGTTCCCTGCATTTCGACGATGATTGTTTTATAAACAAAGCCCAGATCGTCTAATGCTTAAGGATCGAGCAGTCACGGTGAGTAAACTACTTCAAATGTCTCTCTGTGTTGTTGTTAGATCAGTTAGCACAGCTATAGCACACCGCCCACACGGCCCGCCCCCAGCCGCTCGGTTTTTTCCGGAAAGACTCGGTACAGCCAATCTTTAACTTATAAATATAATAAAACTAAAGACGTTTTGGAGATATGAAGGATGCAATACTACTCTATAGGTACTCAAGATTAACAGGAGATTGAGTGAAAATGAGCATTTCACCCCCCCTTTAAATACGAGACCAATTGATTACAATTTCCCCGTGTCGAGTAATCCACTCATCCCATGGACGAGAACCCATGAGCCGCATTATTAGACCGGTTTCTAACCACTGCACGATGTATTAAAACCATTCTATCGCATAGTGCTATTGTGAATTCACAAAGTCTGCGATTCAATTAAAGCTACAATATGCCACATAAGATTTTTGTAATAAAATATCCAAAAATCACTTACACAGTGTGATATATTTCCTGCAGTTGTGTACTAACAATATCCCAAAAGTTCCCAAAGATTATCCCCCATTTTAAATTATGGCTCGTCCCTGTTCACTTGTCGCCTGACAATGACGTAATATTCGCGTTAGGGCTGGGCAATATGGACCAAAAGTCATATCCCGATATATTTAGGCTGAATATTGATATACGATATATATCCCGATATTTTTTCCGCAAAGTGAGAGCAAATGTTCAGTCAAAGTCAAAGCCAAATATGACATGTTAAAAGTAGTTTAACTGAAACCAGCTATTTCAGTGAACAGTTGCAAAATCAAATGAATAAATAATAAACAGGTTTCTTCACCTTAGGTCTGCACGATTATGACAAAAATCATAATTGCCGATTATTCCCTTCGAATTGTTATTTGCGATTTATTAATTATGATTATCAAAGTTTACATTGAATATATATAAACAAATTTTGTGTAAACATGTTATAATTTGCCTATATATATACACATACATATATATACTTTTCCTCTTTACTTAACATGAATTGTAATATGACTAATAGTAAAGACTAGTACTAATAAATAAACATTAGGCCTATGCTAAAGCTATTAAATAGCAGTCCCAAACTAGTTTTTGTTAATACAATGTTGGTATGAGCCACTACAGTCATTTAAAAATATAAAAAATAACACAAAGAAAAATAGTGGCATTTTGGGGTTAATATGGAAACGACAGTTACCATGGTGAATACACAATATTAACAATAACTGTTAATGAAACATGGAAACTGCTCCTGGTGAATAGAATGAGAATCATACCTGCATTACTTTTATTTCGTGTAATTTACAACGTAACGGCGTTGCATGCTCGTAGTTTCTTTTGCACTTGATCAGTGAGGCGATCCAGCGCGCGCCGCCGCATTTGCGCGTGCAATTGAGTGTGCGCTACGAGCACAGGATAACGGCTGACACTGACAGGACAAGAAAGTCCGCTTTTCTGAGGTGAAAAACTTTATTTCAGCGTACACTTATGTCACTGCCTGCCTGGTAGTTCCTATTGTGCTGGGTTTTCTGAAGTAGTCATGATTCGCCTCTCATAACATGCTCTAAACACGCGCGCAGAGTGGAAAAGGAGGGGCGGGGGCGCGTGGAGCAGAGCGCAAATTTGAACTATATCGATATATGCGATATGGTCTAATTTCATATCGCATTTAAAAATATATCGATATATCGCCCAGCCCTAATTCGCGTTATCCCTGGTTTCCGCCCGTACTGCCGTAGTAACCATGGCGACAGACGTGGACAACTGCGTTACGTCTAGCGGTGCACTCACGCTGTTGTCGTTTCGTTCAAACATTATGGATCATGGCAAGCAGACTTTGGGACAAAAGGAGAACTAAAACGAGGATCAATATCGGCGTGGCGTTTTCGAGATGCTGAGAGCTAGCGGCCGCGGCTAACTTCAACCTGACAGAGACGCCGTTCCTGCATGAGCTTTATTAGACAGGTGAGCAAATGTACGTATAACTAATCAGTTATACAGCTCAACATGATGAAATGTTAGAATATGATCAGTATGTTATGCTAATGTTGATCTCGCTCACTGCTAGTCTCATACAGACAAACTAACACACAGAATAACATTATAACTTTAACACACTCAAATGCAGTTTAGTGTGATAGTGTAGACAGTCCCTCCAGGATTTCACGATTTTTTTGTGTGATTTTTGCGATCAAAATGACTGATTTTGTGGTGGTAATTTCCAGAAATTTGTGAAAAAATTTGCGATTTTTATATTTTATAATTAGGACATAACCATATTTACCATAATAGTATTATGTCAGATGCACAATAGTCATACATGACACACATCACAAACAAAATGCATAAAGCTAGTTTATTTTGGTCTAATCAAATTCTCATCAAATTAACTTTTAAAACAACCTATGGGCAATTTTTCTACCTGACCTATGTAAATATTAACAGCAGGTGAAGTAATTTATACTGTAAAACTATGTGTAAATCCTGAGTTGAGGGGTCCAGAGCTGTAGAAGGCAACCAGTTACTTATAGTGCGGCGTTTTGCATGGCGTCCCCACTGCGTATAGCTACGCAATACGAAGTGACCGTTCGAAAGGGAACTACTCGGTTACTATCGTAACCTCATTTCCCTGAGAGGGAACGAGTATTGCGTAGCCGGCCGCACTATAGTAACCTGGCAAGTTGTCGCTTCAGTCGTTAAACCTGCTAAAATGGCGTTTTTCGGGGACTAATATCATAGACAGTAAAAGAATAACATAGGCTAAGGCCGCGCCCCCTTGGCGGGCTCTGAGGCGCCCGCGCCATTGGATGTGCAGTTTCCGCAGCACAGCCAATGAGTGAGCCAGACACTCGCTGTGCAGCAGCAAAATGTGTTTTACATTATAGGCTTCAGTAAACCGAGGAAAAGGAGTTTCCCCTTTTCCCGCAACATCTGTATCCACGTAAAAATGCTTTGAAACTTTAATTAATCTAGAGATATTTCAATTGGGTGATTATAATTTAATGTTTTGTGAGTTCTTTTTGATTTTTGTGATTATTTTGCGGTTAAATTAGGAATTCTGCAGGATCGAAAAAAAATGCATTTTGTTGATTTTGCGTTGTATTCAGCGATCGCGGAATCGCGAAAAACTGGAGGGACTGTGTAGAGCAAGTGAAACAGCGCTGCGTTCCCTCACAAGTTTCATTCGTCTGATAAACTGCCCAGTGTGAGTATTATTCAGCACTTGCATTCGGTAGAATGAAATGTCCTCATTCCTTTATATCCGCAGGACTCGTGTGGCGCTGAGATCTGTCTCTCATTAGCACTCGCGCTCTGCTTCACATCAGTCATGTTAAACACATCAGTGTATTCACTCATACATAAACATCATTAGATCTTTCAGCATGACGACAAGCTCCATGATTCCGCTTATGCGTCATCAACCTACGCCTGTTATTGTAAGAGGTTAGCGACCCCTAGCGGCGACAAAATTACATATTGTAGCTTAAAATAAATATGGCCAAATAATTGTTTGCGTGTGTCTCAGATCGACTCCGTTCACAGTAAACGCTGCTTCACATGAACTGGTATGATTCACATGCGTGGAGCGTCTCAAACTCCATCTCTGCATATGCTGTGAGTTTAGGTTGTTTATAATGTTCATCTGGGAACACAATGTGCATAATTTCATCAGACTTGTACCGTAAATCATTTATAAACCTACGCCAACACTGGAGAATACATAGTTTAGTTTATTTATTTATATAGCACAATACTGTCGCTGACCATTGTGCTGTACAAAAATGATAAAAACCACACCAATAAAATAACATACAAATACATTTACATACAGAAAAAACAAGCTCAAAAAGACTCGCATATCAATGTGGTTCTAAACATGCGAACTGTTCATCACGATTTCAAAATAAAAGTTTAAACCTTCGCTCTGAATTTGCATGATTTGACGTTCCACATATTCTTATTCAAGAAATTACAGTAGTTGTAGCATTTCTATCGTAAAGAAGTGGCTAAATATTAAAGATTTGAATTAAATGTTGTTTGGACAGTATTAAACAAGGTGCTGTAAAGTGCAACAACAACAAACCTGTTGGCGCCCTCTGCAGGCCTTTGTTAGAATACATAATGTACATTAGATGATTGCATTTATTATGTATATAACATTATGTAATATTTAACAGTGTTCAATAAAACCATTTGATTACTTGCATTTGATACTTTATTTGAACTAAATGTTATTACATCATTGTTATTATATATGTATTTAGGTCATTTTAAAAGCTATTGTTTGCTTAGGTCTATTTTTATTACCACAAAAATGTCTCGATTGCTCGATTAATCTTCAAAATAATTTACCGATTAGCAAAATAATCGTTAGTGACAGCCCTACAAGTGACGGACTCAAACGGATCTGACTGATTATAATCAGTGAAGGTGTTCTTACTGAGTCTCTGAGCGAGAGCGGTCGGTGTCGTGTCTGACGTGTCTCCCAGCACCAGAGTGGACAGAGGCGTGGAATCCTGGGAAAAAAAGAGCAAATACATGATATGAGCTGAAGAAAACACTTCTATGATGGAGATACTTTCACATGTGAACCACATCAAAAATACACCCTTATAAAAGAAATTGCCTATATGTATATATATATATATGTGTGTGTGTGTATGTATGTATGCGCATGTATTATGTATGTATGTATGTATGTGTATGTACGTGTGTGTGTATGCATGTATGTTTATGTGTATGTATGTATGTATGTATGTATGTGTGTGTGTGTTGTGTATATATGGGCTGTGAAAATATTAATCGCGATTAATCGCATCCAAAATAAAAGTTTGTGTTTAAATAATATATGTGTGTATACTGTGTATAGTTAAATTTGTATATATAAATACACACTTTATATATGTATATATTTAAGAAAAATGTGTTATTTATATATAAACAAATTGTATTTAATAAATTATATATAAATACAGTATATACATACAGTATATGTATGCAAATATTTCTTATACATTCATGTGTGTGTATTTATATATACAAATTTAATTATACACAGTACACACACATATATTATGTAAACAAACTTTTATTTTGGATGCGACTAATCGCGATTAATATTTTCACAGCCATATATATATATATATATACACACACACACACATACATATACACACATACATATACACACGTACATACATATACACATGCATGCATACATACATGATACATACATATATATATATATATATATATATACACACACACACACACACACACACACACACACACACACACACAAGATAATGCAGGACTCATATATTAAGAAACTCAGATTAAGGACTCACATATTTACTCCCGATGGACACGGCCAGATTGGACAGAACCGGGCCGGACCCGATCCAGAGGAAGAACCCGCCGCTCAGCTTCATCACGTGGAAATTAACCAGTTGCTCCAAGATCTTCTCTGAGAAATCATGAACAGAGATGCCCTGAACAGACGCCTGAGTGCTGGAGTCACCGTTCTCCACAGTCTCCATCCCGATCAGCCTTCACACAGCGAGCAAAGCATACAGAAATCTCATAATGAAAGTAAAAACACACACATCTGATCTGACACACACGCGCCCCGCTCTTCCTCAGTTCCGCTCAGCGACAGAGACTGTAGCGACACCCGCTGGTCTGGAGGAAAAGTGCCGTAAACAAAACAGTCAGGAATTTTACGTTAAAGGTACGTTTTTAGGTTCGCTTTCTTTTCCTAATGGTTTTAATTATTTTGAATTCCAGTGTACTTTGTATTTCTTTGAATATAGTGTATTTTTTACTTTTTTATTATTATTATTTATTTTTCTCTTTGTATTTTTATTGTGTAAAGTTCCTTGAGAAGCTGCTTTAAATGTGCTATATAAAATTAGTTTATTATTATTATTATTATTATTATTATTATTATTATTATTAAAGCGATAGTTCACCAAAAAAATCAAAATTCTGTCGGCATTTACTCGCCCTCATGTTGTTCCAAACCTGTACATTTCTTTCTTCTGCTGAACACAAAGGAAGATATTTTGAAGAATGTCCGTAACCAAACAGTTAATGGACCCCATTGACTTCCATAGTATTTTTTACAGTGCTAGGCAACAATTAATCGCATCCAAAATAAAAGTTTGTGTTTACATAATGTTATTTTGTATATATAAATACACACACATGCATGTGTATATTTAAGAAATATCTGCATGTATATACTGTATATTTATACTATATATAAATTTGAATATTTTATATTCAAATAACACATTTTTCTTAAATATATACATGCATGTGTGTGTATTTATATATACAAAATAATTATACAAAGTACACACACATAAATTATGTAAACACAAACTTATTTTGGATGCGATTGATCACGATTAATTGTTACACACTATGAAAAATATCATTTTGACAGAAAAGTTTTGATTGGGGGATTTAAACTCTTGACCAACTGCAAGCATTAAAAGCTCATAGTAGAGGCTTGTTTAAAACAGTCTGTAATATTTTTTCGACATAAATAAAGAGCTACATTTAGAACTACATTTTATTCTCGTAATTTGATCTTGTCAACGATGTTGCATGTTGATTTAGTCACAGCTATTGTCTAATGACCTTATTGACGTCTCCAATTACAGAAATTTAGCCTTTTCATAAGGCAGAAATAATAAAATTAAAATAAATAAATATTAAAGAATTTCAAACAATAATATAATTTTAGCCTTTTAATGAGGCAGAAACAATAAAATAAACTTTAAGTTGAAAGCCGGAGCAGAGAGTTTGAAGAAGTTTAAAGTAGTTTGAAGTTTGATAGAAAGATTAGTTAGAAAGAAAGAAAAAGATTAGTTAGAAAGAAAAAGAAAGAAAGATTAGTTAGAAAGAAATAAAGAAAGATTAGTTAGAAAGTAAGGAAGATTAGTTAGAAAGAAAGAAAGAAAGAAAGAAAGAAAGAAAGATTAGTTAGAAAGAAAGATTACTTAGAAAGAAAGAACGAAAGATTAGTTAGAAAGAAAGAAAGAAAGATTAGTTTGAAAGAAAGAAGTTAGAAAGAAATAAAAAGATTAGATAGATAGATGCTAACTTGATTAGCATGTTGCTATCATGTTTTTAACATCGTGTTAACATGATTAGCATGTTGCTAGCATGAATGTTAGCTTGATTAGCGTGTAACTAGCATGTTTTTAGTTGCTTGCATGATTAGCATGTTGCTAGCTTGATGTTCGCATGATCAGCATGTTGTTGTGGGTGGTTGCTAGGCGGTTGCTAGGGTGTTCTGGGTGGTTGCTGTGGTGTTGCTAGGGTGTTCTGGGTTGTTGCTAGGGCGTTGCTAGGCAGTTGCTAGGTTGTTCTGAGTGGTTTCTAGGGTGTTAGGTGGTTGCTATGGTTTTCTGGGTGGTTGCTATGGTATTGCTAGGCGGCTGTTAGGGTATTTAGGGTGGTTGCTAGGTATTCTGGGTGGTTGCTATGGTGTTACTAAGTGGTTGGTAGTTGTCACAGATGGTTACTATTTGGGTGGTTGCCAGGGAGCGCTTAGTGTATATCAGCATCCTGGGGTTAGGGTTCAAGTTTTTATAGAGTGAGTTTTTATATAGTCTTTAGTAATGAGTGCATTTAGTGTGGCCTCGTGCCTATGACCTATGGTTGCTAGGGTGTGGCTATGAAGATTTTAGGCCATTACTTATTGGCTGCTTGATAATATAAATCCTCTGAGTGAGAGAGAGAGGGAGAGACGCAGGTTTGTCAGGCCCTTTGGTGTCTGTGTGTGTGAAAACGTCGGTTTGGAATTGAGTTTCTGAACATTGTTAAGTCAATGGGACTTTTTTGGCCACTTTTTTGTCCGCTGTGCGAACATCCTACACCCAATCGCTTAGAAAAGTCATAGCACACCTCTCCTCAATGAGCCGGTCGATTTGACACCTCACTCAGGGGTCTGAGACAAACGGTGCGGGAGGAGTAGGAAACTTTTGTGTGGAATAATAATACGGTAATAAGTATGCAAGAGAACACTAGTGATGCCTTGCCTTTGGCAAGCACCACTAATAAGTTTATTAGGATTTCAGTAAGTTGGCTCCCTCAAGCCAACTTAATAAATATTAAAGCATTTTAATCTGTAATACTTATATATTTTTTCAGCCTCATTAAAATGCTAAAAAAAAGTAATAATTTCAGCAATTAATAGAATTTCAACATTTTAATCATGCAGAAAGAATAAAATAAATAAATATTAAAGAATTTCAGCCTTTTAAAATTATTGGTAATCCAAGCCATATTCTTCATAATGAGCTGATGCAAGAGTTATAGTACCAAGTACCAACCTGTAAGTTGAATAGGTATAAATTCTATCATCAATTAAATTATTGAACAATAAGTAATTATTTATGTGTGGGTGAGGGTAGATGTGTAATGTGTAGGGTATTGTGTAATGTTTTAGGTGTAGGGATAGTGCAATATTAGAAATTGTGAAATGACTGATGTATGCCATTTAAAAATATATATTTTTGTGTTGTATGTATATATAATTTAAACATCACAGTATTTTATCTAAACTGGATTTTAGTGTATTATTGTTATTACAACACTATGAATTATTAACTTTATATACTGTACCTGGAAAAAAATATTTTTGGGTAACACTTTACAATAAGGTTCATTAGTTAACATTAGTTAGCATGCACTAATAATGAACTGCATGTACACAGCATTTATTAATCTTTGTTAATTTCAACATTTACTAATACATTATTAAAATCTTGTTAACATTAGATAATGCACTGTGAACAAACATGAACAAACAATGAACAGCTGTATTTTTATTAACAAAGGTTAACAAATACAGCAACAAATGTATTGCTCATGGATAATTCATGTTAGTTAATAATGTTATCTAATGAACGTTATTGTAAAGTGTTACCAATTTTTATTGTGCAGTATATTTGGAGCAAGTCTTAAATGTGAATGTTTTTGATGCACGCTTGTGAAAGCAGAGCTGGAAAAGTCGATAAGAGTGTTTCACTTCCCAGTGGCTCAAGCCCGCAGTGTCACGCTGGTCTGCACTGGTTTCACTAACAATCATCTGCTCAACACTGTGTGTGTTTGTGCTTGACACACGCTCGGTCCGCAGGTGCTGGGATGAGCGGGGGTGTCCCTCATCGAGTCTCTGGCCCCTCAGCGTCCCCTGAGATTGATCACTCAAGGACAGGACGGAGGAATGTTTACATCTGTGTGTATGAGTGAAGTACAGCACCCTGAGCATGGGGAATTGAAGGGGATTTTTCTGACATTCTTGCAATCTCTAATGTGTACAACCGTCAGCAATGTCAAGTCAAGTCACCTTCATTTATACAGCGCTTTTATCTATATTTGTTTCAAAGCAGCTTTATAATAGGAAATGAAAGTAACAGAGATTGTTTAGGCTTTACAGCAGCTCTAGAATAAAGATATTGTCCAGCTAAAGTTAGTTTTTGATTGACTCACTTCCGTTGCTAAGATCATTAGTTGATAACTTAGGGGCCGCTAACACGACACCGTTTTAACTGAAAACAGAAAACTTTGAATGCGTTCTGGCCATTCATTTGCACGACAACAGTGTTTGGTGCTCGAGAACGCAAACTCTGAAACAGGTTCCAAGGCGCAAGTATTGAAAAATTTAGAAAAACGTTATCATCTCTGTGTAAACTTCAAAAACGTGAATCTGTTAAAACACTGACACCGTTTCTAGTTCTTTGCAGAGTTATTTTAGATATACTATCATTAAACTAGTATCATTAAAAAAGTAATGAAAATATTTTTATGTTTTCAGTTTTAATTAGCTTTAATAAGTCTTGTTCTTTGAGAATGCATGAAACAGTTTTCCACTGATAAAAAATGATTCTGTGATGAAGTAAATGCTACAGAAAAAAAAAAGTAATTTCTACATGAAAAAGTTAGTTCAGACAAGAATTTAAAAAAAACAAAGTAAATTCCATATTAAAACTCAATTCAAGGATGTAGAAATTAAAGCGTAAATATCAACAACATAAAATTAAGTAAAACCTACTCAACTTAATTATAATACTGTTCCTATCATGCCACCCATTTTCCAGCTGTATTTACAGCATTTTAACATTGCTTTTGTTGTTAGGTTTAGTAACTTGCCATTTTGTGATATCTGAATTCATTTTTTACTCAAAATGACTCAAAAACAATCGAATGTTACCATCCTTGTGAATTGTGTACCAAGTAAGTCTATGTGTTCGGGTGAAAGCTGCACTATTTCTATCTATTGTATTATTTACTTAAATGTTTCTAAGTAAAGCATTCACTTTAAAAGCATGGGTAAATTCAATGTTATATCATTTGTGTAAAAATGTTGTTGAATTTACTTAACCTAGTTAAGTAGATATTACTAAACTCTATTTGTGAAATTATGTAAATTAAATATAAGTAACATTTACTTAATAACTTCATGAATGTTAACTTCAATAGTAAGTAGATTTCACCTGTACAGAGCAGTTGCAGTAAAATGTACTTCAAATGTGTTAGTGTAAATTGTAATGTGGAATTTACAAAGTAAATCCTACAAATTATTTTTTTTCAGTTCACCTTATGTTGAGTTTAAACCCCATTGGACATCCATTGCAAGTCTGATATTAATGTGGTTTGCTTTTATTGTGTTTAATCTGTCTCTAAAGGCCTAATTCAAGGCCAAACCCTAAAGTCAGCCCCGAGAACATCTGTCCTGGGTAAACAGGCCTTGGCTTCCTCTAACACACCATATTTGATTAGGACATTTACTGTTTCTTGCTTTTGGGACAAGGTGTTGAACTCTTTTAGCAACTCTGGTTTTCCGGTTTTTCTTTCAGTTCAA
>NC_137133.1:37466321-37541321 GCF_949319135.1 Squalius cephalus
TTTGACCACCACTGTATAAGGCTAGAATATAAGAAATAAAAGGCATAAGAAGCATTTAAGGCATCCTATACAGCCATGATTTAATGCAAAGATTTCAATCCAAGTTCAAATCTAATATGGAAGAGAAAAGCAAAACAGATTTCAATTTTTTGTTAAAGCTGCAGTCTGTATAGCTTTTTGGGGTTAAAAATTATCCTAAATATTTTTTTTAGCAAGTACATCACCAGCCAATGTTCAGAACTCTCTGCTTGCCGTAGCTCGATTCACAACGGTAAGCTTGTAATAATGTTTTTAACTCCAGTGGTCCTGGTGGATTTCTGCGGGAAATTCGAGCATGTGTTTGTGTCATTACGTCACATCTGTCCACATTACGTCACATCTGTCCACATTACGTCACATCTGTCCACATTACGTCACATCTGTCCACATTACGTCACATCTGTCCACATTACGTCACATCTGTCCACATTACGTCACATCTGTCCACATTACGTCACATCTGTCCACATTACGTCACATCTGTCCACATTACGTCACATCTGTCCACATAAAGAAGAGTCTCGGCTAGTCGGCTATGAGTGTGAGGATGTAGGAGGTGGAGATTTATAGCCTTTTCTCACAGCACTTGATATAATTAAACTTAGCAATTTGATGGAGGATCCAGAAAGGTTCAAACCACAATCACCAGCTGGAGATTCACTCGTTGTAAAATGCAAAAGACTTCAGACTTTGGAGAAAAAAAAGAGACTGACACCGGCCCATGCGAAAACAAGGATAAATATCGGAAGGGCATTAAATGTCACGCAATGCTGATGTTGTTAACATTAACAATTTGAGAACAAAGTAGGGGAGACCGGGGACAGTTGCAACATGTCATTTTTCTCCAATCAGAAACAAGCTAGAGTGATGACACTCATACTGCACATGCACAGTTAATTTTTAATTTAATTTCACAGTTAAAGTAAATTTTTTCATGAGATATATTTTTGGTCATACTGTCCAGATGTTTTGTATGAATTAATCAAAACATACTTATTTTGAATTATTGTTTTGTTGACTTCTAAGTGCCATGGTTAGCATGTGTCAGAGTCAGTGTGTCTAGCGGGCACATGATGATCTGTCATGGCTGATAGGGTTTGGGGACGGTTGCAACAAGTTATAAATTGCATGTTTAATAAAAGTTTGTTGCATTGCAAATTGTTCAATTCTTCCTGTCTGACACTTAAATATGGAGAGATTGAACAGCATCTATAACACCTGCACACTGAATCTATGTAGGCCTATATGTTCTACACATAATCAAACAAAACTCAATAACTGTTATTTGATAAATATGACTAAATAAATAAATAATAGGCTACAATAATATTATTGTATAAATAAATAATCCTATAATATTACAGTAGGCCTAAAACAGTTAATATTTTCAGAATTCTATGCTCATTGAGACAAAAAGCTAAAATTAATTAGTGAAATTTAAGGTATTTTTAACATGTTGCACCCGTCCCTGGGTCGGGGTCAGTTGCAACATCTGACTTTTTCCATTCAAATAAATACTGTGAACGATATGTCATATGTAATCATCTTTAAATGATATGGGTAATTAGCAGACAGATGCAAGTTTAATATATACAAATTTGGTTGGTCTAGTCCAAATAGTCTCTGAGTAACTGAGAGAAATGCAAAAAGTGTTGCAACTGTCCCCGGTCTCCCCTATAATTTGCACGGTTTGACGTGATATGATAAGATTTATTATTAGATATAATCAGCGTGATTTACTGCAATGCTTTTTTCCCCTCAGTTGGTCAGAACAAAAGTGGATGTTACTTGTTCAGAATATTTTCCGGTGAAAATTCTTATGTTGGTCACACTTCCAAAAGTAGCACCTGTGATTGGGAATGCCAGGATCCACACCGGCGCGGAGACTGACAGCTGCACGTTCTCCTCGAAACACTGGATTCATCCGCGCTGTGCCGAGCCGACGCACAACACACGTAAAGTTGATCATTCCGCGAATAACTGCAATTGCAGATTTCGAACAGAGATGGCGACAAAGAGGAAAAACTACAGACTGCAGCTTTAAAGGGGACCTATTATGCCCCTTTTCACAAGATGTAAAATAAGTCTCTGATGTCCCCAGAGTGTGTATGTGAAGTTTTAGCTCAAAATACCCAACAGAATTTTATTTACAGCACGTTTAAATCATCATTGTTTGGGTCTGTGAAAAACGCACTGTTTTAGTGCTTCTCCTTTAAATGCTAATGAGCTACTGGTTCACGGCACAGGGGGCGGAGCCTAAGCAGGCGCGATCAGAGCCAGAGAACAGTAAAGATGATAATAATAAAACAGACAGTCACAGTAATGGTGTTCATTTCGACCATAAAAATGCCTACAGAGTCAGAGAATATATGCTGTATGGAGTTGGAACAGGTATAGTTTAGTTTAATTACGATTATAACCTATTTGGCATTGCTTGTATACACTATTAATGCAAGCCTGCTGTAGGACTCCGTCTGACGATCTGAATTGTCTGAATGATGACACAAAATATACTGATGAGTTTAATAAAGTTTACTGTATGTCACAAAAGATGAAGCATCAGTTTTTCTTCAGAAAATCACTGTTAGAGCTGAGTAAACAGTATTAGAAGTGCATAAGTAACTTACATAAATTTCTGTTGAGTTGAGGGAGCATTTTCTTTGAAAACAAAATGAATCCACCTCGTCTTCACTGGCTGGCAGATTTCAAGAGTAAATAGAGAGAGCTATGTGAATGAATACATCCAGCTACAACACCTTCAACGCTTGGGAGATGCTTCGACGCTTCTCGTGAGTGCATTGCTGCAGCAATGGCTGATGTGTACAACTCGCAGTGAACTCGATCAGGGCGGGTCTAAGTTATAACGGCAGTGTCACTCAACACTCGGGGGCGGGGCCTGTGGCTTTAGTGATGTCACTAAAGCCACATTCTGAAAACGGGTCGTTTGGAGAGACTGCTTTTGATTTATGGAGATTAAAAAAAAAGGAGTGAGTGGATTTTTATCACTGTAGGGTGGTTGTGTACACACACTGCCAACACACATTTATGTCCAAACACCATACAAAAGTGAATTTTGCATAATAGGTCCCCTTTAAATGAATCAAATACAGAAAAGTATAAGAAAAAAATAGTTTAATCTAGTTTAAATGAAGTGTTTAACCCAGTTCATGAGGTTTTCAGCTACTTTATCAAACTTTACTGGAATCTTCTGTGGGCTTCATCTGAAATCAGTCAAAGTGTGTGTTTAAGTGTGTGTGAATAAATCAACTCTCATCCATATTCAACATGTTTGTTCATGATTTAAGGTGACAGAATTTCTCAGGAGCTTAATAGTTAAAAGTAGAGCTTTTAATACTTAAAAGACGTAATAGTTGAAATAAACGAAATTGATTCTGTAAATATTGTTAAATATAAACAGTGTTAAACCTTCTCTCACTCATATTAATACTTGACTGTGATATTTGTACCTTGAAGGTCAAGGATCTACTCCTTGAATGAGTAACAGTTTATTTTTACGTTTCTTTGAGGGGAAAAGCACTTTTCAAATGACAATGCAAATATTTTACAAAACTATTCTAAAATTTCAGGTTATTTTTTGCATCATTTCATGCCGTTTTTTCTTCATGTGAAAAGAAAGTTCATTAATGAACCTTATGAAAACATTTCAAGGTCAAATCAAAATAGAAAACAGACTTCGTGGGAAACATGAAGTGAGATTCACATAATGACTTTAATTTCATGACTTCACAGTTTTGCAAGAGTGTGTGTTGAACAGAAGAGTGAAGGGTTAAGAGTTGAGACATGAGTTAAACAGGTGCTTCGCTTCTAGCCGACGGGATTCATTTGAATATCCGGCCATCAACCACAAAACTCAGCAGATTTCTGGGAAAATGTTTGCATTTTGAGTCAAGAATATAAAGATAAAATAAAACAAAATAAAATAAAGTGATAAAAAATGACAAAATAAATAAATTATAACATTAAATTAAATTATAACATAACACCATAACATTAAATACCATTTTATTTCAAATTAAAATTAAATTAAATAAAATGAACAACATAACACATTTTTATTTAAAATTAAATTAAATAAAAAATAATATAACAACATAAAATGTAATTAAATAAAAAAAATAATTAAACTTAAAATAAATAAATAAAAAATGAAATGAAATTCAATTAAAAATACACAGTCTAAGCTGATAATTATATTTCCACGAATAATGCTTGTATATATTCCGCATTAAATGAATTTCTGAGTTGAATCGAGCTTGTGGGACTTGTTGATCAGTGGATTCCCAAATAATAACTATAATTATATTCGCAAGCAACAAAATAATACAATTTCAAGTACATGCTGTTAATTGAAATGAGTCAAACTTACAAATGTGTGAATATCATTTGTTAGATCATTTCAGACTGTAGCAACATCTCTTTTTGTTCAATGTTTAGTTTGTAAAGTGTTTTGCATCTTTTTTAGTGCAATAAATGCCACTTGTTTTGATATTTGACATCAATGCATTTTATAATGCAAAGTCATTCAGGCATTAGTAAGTGTCTAACACTGTATATTAATAACAGCATTATATAACCGCTTGTTCATGAGTGTTCATGATGTCTGATGTATTGGATATAAGCTTGTTGATCATGGATTCCCACATTATAGACATTGCATGAAAGTTTCTGAAGAATTCGTTAATCTTTGCGCCCAAAAGGAGCAGAACGGCGCTGTTATTGAGTGTGTGTGTGTGTGTGTGTGTTGCTGAGTAATTGTAGTCCCAGAGGACAGTCATAACATGAGGAGCACGAACACACACACAGGTGCACACACCACTAAAACTGCTCCGTCATTTAACACAAGGGGAATTTATGCTTTAAACTGCTACTGTCACGTCACGTCTGAGCAATAATCATCTGTGATATTAATAAATATCTGGAACAGAGAGCAGATATAGCAGATATAGACCGTTGAACCTGCACGCATTGGATTGATAGTGACATAAAGCTAATTAAAGTTATTTCATATGCAATAATGCAAAAGAATTAGGGTTAAATTAGTAACAATAGAAGTCTTTTCTCTTATTTTCCAGTGCAAATATCTAAACATTCTTAAATCAAGATGCATTTTCTGGAGAGGCAGCAAAATGACTTCAATTTAATCTTGTTTTCTGAAAAATGCATCAAAATGAAGTTAGTTTAAGCTCAAAGAATGAATTAATACATGCCAATATAGTGTCAGAAACATAAATCTCGTTTTCTTTATTATTTTTCTGACCGTGTTTATTTTAAGCTCATGCAAACTCATATTTATGATACATTTTTTATTTAGCGAGATTTAATATCTTCAGGCATATTGGATTGATAGTGACATAAAGCTAATTAATGTTATTTCATATTCAATAGGGTTAAACTATACAATAGCAACAATAGACATTTTTCTATTGTTTTCCTTTGCAAATATCTAAACATTCTTAAATCAAGATGCATTTACTGGAGAAGCAAAATTATTTTATTTTCCAGAAAAATACATCAAAATGAAATTAGTTTAATTGCAAAGCAAGAACAAACACATGCCAATATTCTCTTTGAATGAAGGTGATTTTTCTGACCACGTTTATTTTAAACACATGCAAACTCACCGATTTATGAAACATTTTTCATTTAGAGAGACTTAATATCTTCAGGGGTTTTGGATTGATAGTGACATAAAGCTAATTAATGTTATTTCATATTCAGTAATGCAAAAAAATGAGGTTTAAACTATACAATTTCTATTGTTTTCCATTGCAAATATAAACATTCTTAAATCAAGATACATTTACTGGAGAAGCAAAATTTTAAAAAAAAAAATCTTCAGAAAAATACATCAAAATGAAATTAGTTTAATGGAAAAGCAAGAACAAACACATGCCAATAGGTTCAGAAAAATAAATCTTGTTTTCTCTTGTTTTTCTAAATGAAGGTGATTTTTCTGACCCCGTTTATTTTAAGCTCATGCAAACTCACCGATTTATGATACATTTATCATTTAGCGAGACTTAATATCTTCAGGCATATTGCTTTTCAAGTAAACAAATCTTGATTTAAGAATGTTTAGATATTTGTACTGGAAAACAAGCCTAAAATACCAAGTACAAGTGAACTGGTGTGGGGAACTGATGACTCTAGGCTTCACATCTGTGGAGAATCGTGAGTCTCCACCCAAAAACAGGCAAATGACTGCATCTCAAAACTGAACTGCACGAGTTATCAAAACCAAATCCTCCTCAGCCTCTGCTGAACACATCAGATCGCACTGTTTACTTCATGTTCCCACATTTCGATATACACAGCTGAGGATGTCGGGAAGTTGTGGGAACGGGAAGCTGCGTCAGTGGCTGATTGAACAGGTGGATTCTGGGAAATATCCCGGGTTAGTGTGGGAGGATCGAGAGCGAAGCACCTTCAGGATCCCGTGGAAACACGCAGGGAAGCAGGACTATAACCGGGACGAGGACGCGGCGCTCTTCAAGGTGATGTTACGCATATTATAGGTACATTTAAAAATGAATTAATTACAATAATTGTATTTGCAAGCAACAAAACAATAAAATATGCATGCTTATAAATGTGTGAAATGTCTTTTTTATCAAAGGTTTTGATCACAAAGTGTGTTTTTTTTGTTTGTTTTATTTTTTTTATTTTTTTTTAAGTAGCCTACCACTTGTTTTGATATTTTACATTTTATAATGCAACGACATTCATGGTCTGGTGCTCTTCTCGTAGCGGTCAAAAATTACAGATTTTTTTTTTTTATTTCAATGAAAGTAATGTACAATATTTTAGTTTGATGATTTTTTTTATTTTTTAATAATTTTTATTTTTAGGGGATTTTATGGTACTACATTATATTTACGCTGTATTTATAATTCGTTTATTCACTTTTTTAATATTTCGTAAATATTCGTAAATTTTGAATGCTTTAGAGCGACAGACTGAAGTTTGATCTCTTTTTAGAGACGACACTTGGCAGATTATTGCCAAAGGAAAAAAAGTTTTAAAAGGTGAACTTAAAAAAAGTTAAAGAATTTTACGCTTATTTTTATAAAAAAAGCACAAAAATGCTATTTTCAATTTTTATATGAAATCTATATTTTCAAAATCACGTTTACTCTAAAACGGTGAGAAAATCAAAGCCATAAATCTAAACAAGATTGTGTTCGGCTGCAGTACCAAACGCTTCCACTAGAGGAAACTCGTCTCCATTCATTTCCAATGCGCTCGTTTTAGACCGCGAGGAGCTCAAGTGGGACTATTTTTTACAGGATCATTTAACTTTTACTTTTCCAATCATGTTCATGATTTTTTTGTGTGTTCACATAACAAATGCCAACACCTGTACCAAATTTCGTACCATTCCGATGAAGTTAAAAAAAAAAAAAAAAAAAAAAAAAAATGTTTTAATTGACCGAAGAGCACCAAAGGGTTAAGTGTCTAAACATGCTGTATATGCAATAACATATAGCCTACATATAATATAATGCTGTATATGCACATGCAAATTAGATCTGTTCAGCATTATATAACTTGTTCCTGGTTTGTTGGATCAGGCCTGGGCTCTGTTTAAGGGGAAGTATCGTGAGGGAATAGATAAAGCGGATCCTCCCACCTGGAAAACGCGTCTCAGGTGCGCGCTGAACAAGAGCTGTGACTTCGAGGAGCTCGTGGGCCGGAGTCAGCTGGACGTGTCAGAACCGTTCAAAGTTTACCGAGTCATTCCTGAGGGAACCAAAAGAGGTACACACTCACACACACACGCTTGAATATACATCCATTTGGGTCTCTATATGCCCTATAGACACACATAAATATCACATTAAATATGAAATAATAACAACATATATATTAGGGCTGCCAAAATAAAGTTTTCATTAATGTTAATCAAACAACAAAAGACAGAGAAAGACAACAAAAGACATTTCTAAAAATATATATACATGTAATTAAAAAAATGCAATTATATATATATATATATATATATATATATATATATATATATATATATATATATATATATATATATATATATGTATGTATATATATATAATGTATATATATGAAATAAAAATTATATATATAATTTCAAAATATTTATATACATGTTTAATTAAAAATGTACATGAAAATAATATATAAATAAATATAAAAAATAGAAATTATATATATATGTATGTACTACCTACAAATGCCCCAGTAACCACTTAGAATATCTTAGCAACCGCCTACAAATGAGAAAGTATATATATATATATATATATATATATAAACTAATTAAGAAAAAATGAAATTACATTGAATTAAAACTCATTTCTCCTCCATTTCAGGACCAAAATCATATGAGAAAGTTTCCACAAGCCTAGGTCACCATAACTTCCCGTTTTTTCCCTCATATCAGCCTGTGGAGAGTCAGGTAACACTAGCCTAAACGAGTTTCTTGCAGACTACAACTAAATTAAACTCTAAAGTAATATCTGGCTATGATAATATAGATGAGAGATGAGAATGAATGTATGATTGTACTAACAGGTCTCTGAACAGGTTTGCAACTACCTGTCTGTTGCTGACCGAAGCTGGAGGGACTTCCTGTGTGAGCAGAACTCACTGTCAGACGCTCACTTCAGCCAGAACTCACGCTGGGACTCTGGTAATTACTCTATGTGTGTGTATGTGTGTGTGTGTGTGTGTGTCTTTTTGTGTGTGTGTGTGTGTGTGTGTGTGTGTGTGTGATCAGAACTCACTGTCAGATGCTCACTTCAGCCAGAACTCACACTGGGACACTAGTAATTACTCTATGTGTGTGTGTGTGGTCATTTGTTTATTAAATATATTGTCATTTAAAGTGAAGAGAATGTGTTTGTGTGTGTCCAGGGTACCAGATAAGTGGATCTTTCTACAGCTGTAACACATTTGACTCGCCTCCGTCACCGTTCACCCTAGAGACCAGCATGAGATCAGCAGAGGCCATGGCACTGTCAGGTATACACTCCCTAGCAACAGCCTAAAAACACTTAAAACACCCTAAAAACCACCTAGCAACCACCTAGCAACTAACTACAAATGCCCCAGTAACCACTTGGAACATCGTAGCAACCACCTAGCAACTACCAACAAATTACCCAGTAACCACTTAGAACATCTTTGCAACCACCTAGCAACAGCCTAGCAACAACCTACAAATGCCCCAGTAACCACTTAGAATATCTTAGTAACTGTCTAGCAACTAACTACAAATGCCCCAATAACCACTTGGAACATCTTAGCAACCACCTAGCAACTACCAACAAATTACCCAGTAACCACTTAGAACATCTTCGCAACACCCTAACAACAGCCTAGCAACAACCTACAAATGCCCCAGTAACCACTTAGAACATCTTAGCAACCACCTACCAACAGCCTAGCAACAACCTACAAATGCCCCAGTAACCACTTAGAACAATTAGCAACCACCCAGCAACTGTCTAGCAACCGCCTACAAATGCCCCAGTAACCACTTAGAACATCTTCGCAACACCCTAGCAACAGCCTAGCAACTACCTACAAATGTCCCAGTAACCAGTGAGAACATGATCTTAGCAACACCCTAGCAACAGCCTAGCAACAACCTACAAATGCCCCAGTAACCACTTTGAACACCTTAGCAACAGCCTAGCAACAACCTACAAATGCCCCAGTAACCACTTTGAACACCTTAGCAACAGCCTAGCAACAACCTACAAATGCCCCAGTAACCACTTAGATCATCTTAGTAACAGCTTAGCAACTACCTACAAATGCCTCAGTAACCACTAAGACCATCTTAGCAACCACCTAGTAACCACCTAGCAACAGCCTAGCAACAACCTACAAATGCAATGATTTTTGTTTTCCATTGTTTGGTCACGTGTTCTCTCTGGTCTCTGAATGTCTCCCAGACCCGCGTCTGCACGTGACGGTGTTCAGCGGCGAGACTCTGTTCGCTGACGTCACTGTGACGAGCGTCGAGGGCTGTCGACTGGCCCCTCCCCCTGACAGCTGGAGCCCCGGCGGCCCCGAGCTGGTTCCTCTTCCTCAGACGGAGCGAGGAGCGCTGGACGGAGGCGTTCTGCTCTGGATGACGCCCGACGGCCTGTACGCCCGCTGCTTCTGCCAGAGCCAGGTGTACTGCGACGGGACACAAACACACCTGAGCGACAAACTCTGTCAGCTAGAGAGAGAGCAGACCAGCAAAGTCCTGGACACACAGATCTTCCTCACAGGTTAGAAGAACCAAGCGGGAACCTCAAGTCTCTCACTTTAATCCAACACTGAAGTGACTTAAACTGTAATTCATCGGCTGGCCACTAGAGACCGGCTGCAGAAGAGACTCAATCTCATTTATATATCGCTATTCTGACTTTTTATCTTTATATATTTTGCGTGATATAAATTCACAATTGTGAGAAAAAAAGTCAGAATTGTGAGATATAAAGTCGCAAATTGCGAGTTATAAAGTCAGAATATCATGATATAAACTCGCAATTGTGAAAACAAGTCAGAATAGCGTGATATAAACTCGCAATTTTGAAAAGTCAGAATAGCGATTTAAACTCGCAATTGTGAAAAACAAGTCAGAATAGTGTGATTTAAACTCGCAATTGTGAAAAACAAGTCAGAATAGCGTGATATAAACTTGCAATTGTGAAAAACAAGTCAGAATAACGTGATATAAACTTGCAATTGTGAAAGTCAGAATAGCGTGATTTAAACTCACAATTGTGAAAAACAAGTCAGAATAGCGTGATTTAAACTCACAATTGTGAAAAAGTCAGAATAGCGTGATTTAAAATCGCAATTGTGAAAAACAAGTCAGAATAGCGTGATATAAACTTGCAATTGTGAAAAACAAGTCAGAATAGCGTGATATAAACTTGCAATTGTGAAAGTCAGAATAGCGTGATTTAAACTCACAATTGTGAAAAAGTCAGAATAGCGTGATTTAAAATCGCAATTGTGAAAAACAAGTCAGAATAGCGTGATTTAAACTCGCAATTGTGAAAAACAAGTCAGAATAGCGTGATATAAACTCGCAATTGTGAAAAACAAGTCAGAATAGCGTGATATAAACTCGCAATTGTGAAAGTCAGAATAGCGTGATATAAACTTGCAATTGTGAAAGTCAGAATAGCGTGATTTAAACTCACAATTGTGAAAAAGTCAGAATAGCGTGATTTAAAATCGCAATTGTGAAAAACAAGTCAGAATAGCGTGATATAAACTTGCAATTGTGAAAGTCAGAATAGCGTGATTTAAACTCGCAATTGTGAAAACAAGTCAGAATAGCATGATTTAAACTCGCAATTGTGAAAACAAGTCAGAATAGCATGATATAAACTCGCAATTGTGAAAACAAGTCAGAATAGCATGATTTAAACTCGCAATTGTGAAAACAAGTCAGAATAGCGTGATATAAACTCGCAATTGTGAAAAACAAGTCAGAATAGCGTGATTTAAACTCGCAATTGTGAAAACAAGTCAGAATAGCGTGATATAAACTCGCAATTGTGAAAACAAGTCAGAATAGCGTGATATAAACTCGCAATTGTGAAAACAAGTCAGAATAGCGTGATATAAACTCGCAATTGTGAAAACAAGTCAGAATAGCGTGATTTAAACTCGCAATTGTGAAAACAAGTCAGAATAGCGTGATATAAACTCGCAATTGTGAAAACAAGTCAGAATAGCGTGATTTAAACTCGCAATTGTGAAAACAAGTCAGAATAGCGTGATTTAAACTCGCAATTGTGAAAAACAAGTCAGAATAGCGTGATTTAAACTCGCAATTGTGAAAACAAGTCAGAATAGCGTGATTTAAACTCGCAATTGTGAAAAACAAGTCAGAATAGCGTGATATAAACTCGCAATTGTGAAAACAAGTCAGAATAGCATGATTTAAACTCGCAATTGTGAAAACAAGTCAGAATAGCGTGATATAAACTCGCAATTGTGAAAAACAAGTCAGAATAGCGTGATATAAACTCGCAATTGTGAAAAACAAGTCATAATAGCGTGATATAAACTCGCAATTGTGAAAACAAGTCAGAATAGCATGATTTAAACTCGCAATTGTGAAAACAAGTCAGAATAGCGTGATTTAAACTCGCAATTGTGAAAAACAAGTCAGAATAGCGTGATATAAACTCGCAATTGTGAAAACAAGTCAGAATAGCGTGATATAAACTCGCAATTGTGAAAACAAGTCAGAATAGCGTGATTTAAACTCGCAATTGTGAAAAACAAGTCAGAATAGCGTGATTTAAACTCGCAATTGTGAAAACAAGTCAGAATAGCGTGATTTAAACTCGCAATTGTGAAAAACAAGTCAGAATAGCGTGATATAAACTCGCAATTGTGAAAACAAGTCAGAATAGCATGATTTAAACTCGCAATTGTGAAAACAAGTCAGAATAGCGTGATATAAACTCGCAATTGTGAAAAACAAGTCAGAATAGCGTGATATAAACTCGCAATTGTGAAAAACAAGTCATAATAGCGTGATATAAACTCGCAATTGTGAAAACAAGTCAGAATAGCATGATTTAAACTCGCAATTGTGAAAACAAGTCAGAATAGCGTGATTTAAACTCGCAATTGTGAAAAACAAGTCAGAATAGCGTGATATAAACTCGCAATTGTGAAAAACAAGTCAGAATAGCGTGATATAAACTCGCAATTGTGAAAAACAAGTCATAATAGCGTGATATAAACTCGCAATTGTGAAAACAAGTCAGAATAGCATGATTTAAACTCGCAATTGTGAAAACAAGTCAGAATAGCGTGATTTAAACTCGCAATTGTGAAAAACAAGTCAGAATAGCGTGATATAAACTCGCAATTGTGAAAACAAGTCAGAATAGCGTGATTTAAACTCGCAATTGTGAAAAACAAGTCAGAATAGCGTGATATAAACTCGCAATTGTGAAAACAAGTCAGAATAGCGTGATTTAAACTCGCAATTGTGAAAACAAGTCAGAATAGCATGATTTAAACTCGCAATTGTGAAAACAAGTCAGAATAGCGTGATATAAACTCGCAATTGTGAAAAACAAGTCAGAATAGCGTGATATAAACTCGCAATTGTGAAAAACAAGTCATAATAGCGTGATATAAACTCGCAATTGTGAAAACAAGTCAGAATAGCATGATTTAAACTCGCAATTGTGAAAACAAGTCAGAATAGCGTGATTTAAACTCGCAATTGTGAAAAACAAGTCAGAATAGCGTGATATAAACTCGCAATTGTGAAAAACAAGTCAGAATAGCGTGATATAAACTCGCAATTGTGAAAAACAAGTCATAATAGCGTGATATAAACTCGCAATTGTGAAAACAAGTCAGAATAGCGTGATTTAAACTCGCAATTGTGAAAACAAGTCAGAATAGCGTGATTTAAACTCGCAATTGTGAAAAACAAGTCAGAATAGCGTGATATAAACTCGCAATTGTGAAAACAAGTCAGAATAGCGTGATATAAACTCGCAATTGTGAAAAACAAGTCAGAATAGCGTGATATAAACTCGCAATTGTGAAAAACAAGTCATAATAGCGTGATATAAACTCGCAATTGTGAAAACAAGTCAGAATAGCATGATTTAAACTCGCAATTGTGAAAACAAGTCAGAATAGCGTGATTTAAACTCGCAATTGTGAAAAACAAGTCAGAATAGCGTGATATAAACTCGCAATTGTGAAAACAAGTCAGAATAGCGTGATTTAAACTCGCAATTGTGAAAAACAAGTCAGAATAGCGTGATATAAACTCGCAATTGTGAAAACAAGTCAGAATAGCGTGATTTAAACTCGCAATTGTGAAAAACAAGTCAGAATAGCGTGATTTAAACTCGCAATTGTGAAAGTCAGAATAGCGTGATTTAAACTCGCAATTGTGAAAAACAAGTCAGAATAGCGTAATGTCAGAATAGCAAGTCAGAATGAAACAGAAGTTGCTAGTCTTTAATCTCCTATAGTGACGTATATCCGAGTGAAATGGCTTCTGAAACAAGAACAAATGTGGGCGGGGCTTGATTGTGTCTGTGGGGAATTTATTGGATGGTTGTGGTTTGCTATTGGTGGATCTCATGTGAGTGACAGGTTATAGCCCTGCCCTCGTCATCAGAGAAGAGATGTTGCTGCAAGAGGAAGTTATTTGATTCAAGATTACAAGAATGCATGAATTTTATGGACAAAATCATTCATAATAAATACTACAATATTCCACAAAAAAAAAGAAGAATTGCCAATTTTGATTTCATGATGACTTTTAATACAATATTCACTCACTCATTCAGAACTCCAGGGATATTTCCTGCACGCACGTCCTCCTCCACGTTTCCACGTGCAGCTTTTCTTCGAGAGCTGTGACCCCTCCGCAGACAAGAGACCCCTGACCGTTCAGGTAGTGACCTTTGACCTCTCCATCCACACACATGTTGACCTCCACACGACCAAACACAGCTCTCTTGTGTTGTCCTACAGGTGGAGCCGCTGTTCGCCCGGCAGATGATGCTCCTCCTCCAGCAGGGCGGCATCAATTACATGAGAAGCGCCTATGAACTTTCACCTCTGACCCCTGAGCAGCTTTACACACATCAAGATTTCCCTGCCATCAACGGACACCAGACGCATGGGAACTTCATACAAGAGTGACCCCGCAGGAGTTACAAGACGTTTCTAGATTTAACTAAGTTTTAACAAAGTAAAATACACCAATTTTTAATTGTCAGTTAATATTAATGACCCAAAAACATCATGTTTACGGTGGCAGAGCCACGTAGCAATTTAATGCATTAATACAAAGTGTGTCACAACATTTTACAGGTCTTCCAAAACAAAATACTAAATAAATAACTATAGTATTATATATAATAATAATAATAATATTTCTGTGGCTGTCTGTCTAATTAATAATGTTCATATTTTTGTGCTTTGTTTGTTGTTTTCTCTGCTTGCACTGTTGGAAAACTGATTTAACAGCATCTCAGGGACAAAATCGTATTAAATTAATGTATGTTTTTCTGTGTTATTATGTGAATGTAATATCCACACACTGCTTATTACACAGTATACAGTAAACGGCACACCTACAGTACAATAAAAAACATATGTGATTTCAGGAACACCATCATAACTTTACAGTTCGTTAAACAATGAACCAATGTATGTTAATAATGCTGTAAAACATTCATCGTTCTTGTTATTTCTTCGGTTGTTGTAAAGTGTTTCTTCCATCAGCAGTTTGCTTGAGTATATTGTCATTTCTTTATGGCATACAGATTGAATCCTGTGTCCATTTATGCAAGTATTAAATATTATAAATTTGAACATTAATTGCCCCTTAAATGAACAAAGCATGAGTCATTTAATTCTTTATTTATTGCATTTATTTGGTTCACACAGAAATGCACAATAAATATGACATTCACTGACTACCATACACAACTGGACAGTGTTTGAAATCAGAAACACTTTTTAGAGTGAAACACTTGTAAACTTGTTTTTTTCCTACATGGACCACTTAATACGGTTTTGGAATGATCACGGTTAGTTAAAGGGTTCGTTCACCCAAAAATGAGAATTCTGTCAGTAATTACTCGTCCTCATGTTGTTCAACCCCGTAAGACTTTCGTTCATCTTCAGAACACAAATTAAGATATTTTTGATGAGATCTGAGAGCTGTCTCACTCTTTTTTAATTGAAATTTGCCGGCCCAGAAAAGTTAGTAAAGACATTGTTAAAATAGTCCAAGTGACTACAGCGGCTCAACCTTAAGTTTATCAAGCGACGAGAATTGTTTTTTTTTGCGGACAAAAAGTAACGACTTTATTCAACTCTTCATGTTCTTCTGTGTGTCTCTAGTGTAACAGCGCAGCGCTTCTGGGTTGAACGTCAGAACGGAGGCTCACTATTGGCCAGCATCACTCACATGACCAGCGTCGGCCAATAGTGAGCCTCCGTTCTGACGTTCAACCCAGAATCGCTGCGCTGTTACACTACGTCAGCTCACTCAGAGAAACACAGAAGAACATGAAGAGTTGAATAAAGTCATTATTTTTGTTTGTTTTTGCGCACAAAAAGTATTCTCGTCGCTTGATAAACTTAAGGTTGAGCTGCTGTAGACTATTTTTAAACATTGTCTTTACTAACTTTCTGGGCCGGCAAGTTTCAATTACAGAGAAGCCTATGGAGGAGTGAGACAGCTCTCGGATTTCATCAAAAATATCTTAATTTGTGTTCTGAAGATGAACGAAGGTCTGACGGGGTTGAACAACATGAGAGTAATTACTGACAGAGTTTTCATTTTTAGGTGAACGAACCCTTTAATGCCCACAGATGCTGTCTAGTAGTGAAGTAAGTGACATTTCCAAAGATCTCAAACTATTCAACCAATCAGACCTCTTGCATCCGTTCACGCCGTTCCAAAGATGTCACGACATAACAGGAAGTGACATCGGTCAGTGAGTGATTGCATACACAAACCCACAGTGAAGTGGTGAACCTGATTTGCTAGAAACTTAAGCAATTTGCTTACTAGTGAAATAGTGTTCAAAAATAATACTGGCATCTCTTTATTTCAAGTGCTTCCCTTTTAAATGAACTAGAAAGGTCCCTAAAATATCACAAAACAGTAAAACAATCACGTAGTGAATATGATTATACGTCACATTCAATATAAAAAACTCAAATACAAAAAGAAAACAATATAAAACATTGGAGAACAAGGCAAATAAAACACTTTGGTCAAAAAGAAACTATTCGTGGTACATGTTTCCAGGAGGACGTCCTTTTACTTGCACTCTCGTCAAGCAAACGTGAAAACGCACCGAATGAACTTAAACGCATCAAATTGCCACGAATGTAAACAAAAAAATATTTTCAATTTGAGCAACTGACCCTGACGCAACAGATTTGGCCAACGAATACGGTTCTTCGGCTTCCCGAGTATCATACACGATCCAGAAAACGATTCCTCTCCGTTCACGTACACAAATATGTGTTTATATATTGGTTATATGTCAGCAGGAGAACGTCTCCCTAGAGAACATTGCATGCTGGGATGGCGGAGAGTGGCGTCGGAGGTTAAAGCTCTCTCTCTGCGCTTTAGTCTGAAGTTCAGACCAGGAGAAAACTATTAAAACCACGTCATCATGTATGACTGGATTTGCACAAACCACACCAAACGGCCTCGTACAGTACGGGATGAAGCGACGCCCAACATTTCCTCGTATGTCATGCCGTGAGCGTGGAGAAGCGTGTCTCGGTGCGCGTGGGTACGTAAGCGTGTGGCGCAGGCGCTCATTCGAAGGCCCACACCTCCAGGTTCTGGATGATGAAGTCCTGTTTGGAGGACAGTGGCAGGTTATTGAAGGTGGAGCACTTGGAGGTGGTGCCGTGGTAAAGGTCAGCATCCAGCCACAGGCCCAGACGACCCCTGGGAAGCGGACAGGTGAGTGTTAAATGGAGAGTTCACGCAGAAATGATTTGAAAAATGAAAAATTAGCCCATGATTTACTCACCCTGAAGTCATCCTAGGTGTACATGACATTCTTCTGACAGACGAATACAATCAGAGTTATATTGAAAAATGTCCTGGCTCTTACAAGCTTTATAATGGCAGTGAATGACTGTTTCTGTTTTGAAGTCCATTAAAATGCATCTATCCATCATAAAAGTGCATCTATACATCATAAAATTGCATCTATCCATCATAAAAGTCCATCATAAATGCATCTATCCATCATAAAAGTCATAAAAATCAATAAACTTTTATGATGAATGGATGCACTTTTATGATGGATAGATGCACTTTTATGATGGATAGATGCACTTTTATGATGGATAGATGCACTTTTGATGGATAGATGCACTTTTATGATGGATAGATGCACTTTTATGATGGATAGATGCACTTTTATGGACTTCAAAAGAGAAACAGTCATTCACTGCAATTATAAAGCTTTGAAGAGCCAGGACATTTTTTTAATATAATGCCAATTGTATTCGTCTGAAAGAAGAATGTCATATACACCTAAGATTGACTTGAGGGTGAGTAACTCATGCATTCGGGCTAATTTTAATTTTTGTGTGAACTATCCCTTTAAACATGAGGCGGCGAGAGACACGCATGTACGGCAGGTTAGCATGTTTCTGAACTCACCCTCCTCCTCCGATCTGAAGGGAATCCGTGTTTCCTTTCACAAAGTAGGAGTTTTCACCCGTCCAGCGGTACACCTGAAGATAAAGGACGTTGAGTGTCGTTATTTAAATGTTTTTTGAAGTCTGAAGGTATTGAGGCCTGATTATCTGGGCAATATAAACAGATTTTCAGTTTGAAAGGATTTCGACATTGCTGTGTGGATGCTAGGCAATTGATAAGGGGTTCTGTGTGGTTGCTAGGGTGTTGCTAGGGACCTCTGAGAGGTTGCTAAGCTGTTCCAAGATCATTGCTAGGGAGCTGGTGGGTTATTGGTTACTAAGCCATGCTGACATTTTACGAGTGGTTGCAAGGGAATTACTTAACGGTTGCTAGTGTTCTCTGAGCGGTTTCTAGGGTGTTGCTAGGGACCTCTGAGAGGCTGCTGCAAGATTCTTGCTAAGGAGCTGGTGGGTTACTGATTAAGAAGCAATTGCTATGTTCATGAGTGATTTTTAGGGTGTTGGTAGGCAGTTGCTAAGGTGTTCTGGGTGGTTGCCTGGCGGTTGCAAATATGTTCTGATTGGTTGCCAGGACATTGCCAAACAGTTGCTAAGATGGTCTGGGTAGTTGCTAAGACATTGCTATGCGGTTGCCAATATTTATGAGTTGTTTCTAGTGTGTTGCTAGGCAGTTACTAAGGTGTTCTGATTGGTTGCCAGGACATTGCCAAACAGTTGCTAAGATGGTCTGGGTGGTTGCTAAGGCATTGCTATGCGGTTGCCAATGGTCCTTAATGGTTTCTAGGGTGTTGCTAAGCAGTTACTAAGGTGTTCTGATTGGTTGCCAGGACATTGCCAAACAGTTGCTAAGATGGTCTGGTTGGTTGCTAAGGTATTGCTATGTGGTTGCCAATGTTCCTGAGTGGTTTCTAGGGTGTTGCTAGGCAGCTGCTACGGTGTTCTGGGTGGTTGCCGGGTTAAGGCATTGCTATGTGGCACTTGCAAGGACATTTTTCATCAATTTTGTCCTTAAAAATCTATGTAGGAACACACCTTGATCTCCGGGCAGAAGCTGTAGAGGAAGGTCTCTCCTGTCCCATAACAGTGCTCACTCACTCGGAAAGGGTGAGTGGAAAACGCTCCAAAAATCTGCAGAGAAAAAAGTTTTTCAACATGACATAATTTTCACCGGTTTTACACCAACAGCGTAGTGGTATGGCCAACAATCCATATCACGGTATTTTTCTAAATTATAGCGGTTTCACCGTATATGACGGTATTTTTCAAGCATTACTGGGTGTTAATCACATCTTCTACTGATTGAGAGAGGAGATACTGCAGTAGATTGACTTAGAATGCCCTATTTTACTGTCATGAGTGGATATTGTAGACAAAAATCCACACTAGTATTAATACAGGTTTGCAAGGCTTTCCTCGGTAACGGCTCATAAATGCGGCTTTATCAGGAAAGATAAAGAAAGATTCAATAGAAATAACATCGAAACGTTTCTAAAGACCGTCAGTTCACTTCAGATACATTCATATAAAAACATTCATAAATCAACGATGTCAAAGCCTTGTGGAAAATCTACTTGTGGCGGGCAGTGTTGATATTGTGAACCAATGTGTGGGAAACACTGTAATATAATTTGAGAGTTATCAATTATAGTTTAACCTCTCCATCTTCACCATCACCACAGTTACAGTGAAAAGACCCTCTCAAACCGTCACGTTTAGTAACACACACACACACACACGTGCAGTTACAGTGAAAAGACCCTCTCAAACAGTGTCGCACCGCATTCCCAACATTGTTAAAGGGACATACTCCGGTATTGCAGTATATAAAAAAGTAATGTCATAACAAAAATAAACACTGGTATTCGGTATGAACCGGTGTACGGCCCAGCACTACAACAGCAGAAACAGGAGTGTGTGTACCTGGTTGTCCATGTCTTTGATGACCATCAGCACAGGGCAGTCCAGCTCCATCAGGTTTCTGTACAGGGTTTTCAGGCTGGTCCCGTGTACGACGGTACTGTAGACCAGACGCCACGGATAACCCTGAACACGCGCCGGCAAACGAGTGGACAACTGCAGAGAAGAGCGTCAAACTAGTCAAGTCAAGTCAACTTTATTTATAGTGTGTTTATAGTGTTTCAAAGCAGCTTTACAGAGATAACAGGAAAATAATGCAACAAAGTTTTTTTCCAAAAGAAAATAGCGTCACAGTCCAGCTTAAAGAGATAGTTCGCCCAAAAATGAACATTAGCCCATGATTTACTCACCCTCAAGTGTGTATATGACATTCTTCTGTCAGACGAATACAATCAGAGTTATATTAAAAAATGTCCTGGCTCTTCCAAGCTTTATAATGGCAGTGAATGGGTGTATGTCTTTGGAAGTCCATCAAAGTGCATCTATTCATGATTAAAGGGTTAGTTCACCCAAAAATGAGAATTCTGTCAGTAATGACTCACCCTCATGTTGTTCAACCCCGTAAGACCTTCGTTCATCTTCGGAACACAAATTAAGATATTTTTGATTAAATCTGAGAGCTGATCACTCCTCCATAGGCTTCTAAGACATTATAACTTGCTGGCCCATAAAAGTTATTAAAGAGATCGTTAATATAGTCCAAGTGACTCCAGTGGCTCAATCTTAAGTTTATCAAGCGAGGAGAATACTTTTTGTGCGCAAAAACAAACAAAAATAACGACTTTATTCTACTATTCATTTCCTTCTCTCTGGGCCTCGTAGTGTTTTTGCGCTGCGCGTCTGTGTTGCACGTCACCACGTAGGCTCACTATTGGTCGACGCTTGTCATGTGTGTGATGCGTGATGACGTGCAACACAGACGCGCTACGCAAAAACACTACGAGGCCCAGAGAGAAGGAAATGAATAGTAGGGATGGGACGAAATATCGTTTGACGAAATATCGCGATACAAAACGTGACGAAACGCATCGAGGTCGAAAAAAATGGATCGCGAAATAAAGATAGATGGCACTGCTGCATGATTTGCGTAGTATATAAATAATTTAGTATATTATATGTGTGTGTATGTATATGGGGCAGACATACAGTCTATGGTGGCAGGCTGGCAGCACCATCTGCTGATCAAGCAGGGTAAAACTAGGCCATTGCATACTGAGTCCGAAATTTTCGTATGCGTTTTTTCGTGTTCGTCAGCCTTAAAATTCGTCACGCACAGAAACCTTGCACACTGAGTCCGATGCGTATTTATTAAACCTTTGCGGAAAAAAACGCAAAAAATACAAAAAGATTCGTCAAGCAGTGAGGATGAATTTGTTGCACTCTTTCTTCTTAAAAAGAAAAAAAGAAAGGAAATATTGGGTCCATCCAATCCTGAGATTGCGCCGAGAGGAAGGAGAGTTTCACCTCCTTATCAAGGAGTTGCGAAATTATTCCGAGCGATTCAAAATTTACCTCAGAATGTCAGTGGAACAGTTTGATGCTTTGCTAGCGATACTGGAGCCACATATTAAAAAGAAGACCACCAACTTCCGTGAACCAATCGATCCTGAACAGGCAGTATGTCTATGGACGGACACGCACACACACACACACACGCGCGCGCGGCCGGCAGAAGCGCTGGGCAGACAGAACAGCTGTATACAGGTTATATTTTATTCAGTGTCTTTGTAATCCGCATTTTGTTTTTCATACAGTACTGCGAGACGAAGTGTATCAACTTGTCAGACGTCATTCTGGATTTTGTCGTTCGCTTGTACGGTGGCTCTGAATTTTCAAAAAACCTCTCAAAACACTGTCTGTGGATGCGAAAAACGCAGAAAACCGAACCCAATCCGAATTATTTTTTTACGGACGAAAGTTTCGTAGGTCAGTGTGCAAGCGTGATTGACATAACGTGAGGTCGAATTTTTTTTTAACGTGCGAAAATTTCAAATGCGAATTTCGGACTCAGTGTGCAATGGCCTTAAGACTGTGTAAGCTATGCCATGCTGTCATTCCGTACACCACATCCAACACATCAAACATGAACCACCACCTTCAACGTCACCATAATAAGTTGTTGTTATAGGCTACAGTAATATTTTTTTCTTTTTTGATATCGTATCGTGACGTATCGTATCGTGACCCTGGCATATCGAGGTGCATCGTATCGTGAGTTTAAGTGTATCGTCCCATCCCTAATGAATAGTGGAATAAAGTCGTTATTTTTGTTTGTTTTTGCGCACAAAAAGTATTCTCGTCGCTTGATAAACTTAAGATTGAGCCACTGGAGTCACTTGGACTATATTAACGATCTCTTTAATAACTTTTCTGGGCCAGCAAGTTTCGGTCCCTTAGAAGCCTATGGAGGAGTGATCAGCTCTCGGATTTAATCAAAAATATCTTAATTTGTGTTCCGAAGATGAACGAAGGTCTTACGCGGTTGATCAACATGAGGGTGAGTAATTACTGACAGAATTTTCATTTTTGGGTGAACTAACCCTTTAAGGAGCTCGACGTGGCTCTGCTGGGGTTAATAAAGGCCTTCTGAAGTGAAGCGATGCGTTCGTGTAAGAAAAATAACCATATTTAAAACTTTATCGACTAAAATAACTAGCAGACGGCCGTACGCATTTTAATGTAACTCAGATTGTATTCGTCTGACAGAAGAATGTCATACACACCTAGGATGACTTCAGCGTGAGTAAATCATGGGCTAATGTTCATTTTTGGGTGAACTATCCCTTTAAAGGAGAAGTTCACTTTTAAAATGAAAATTCTGTCATCATATACTCACCCTCATGTTGTTTCAAACCTGTATGAATTTCTTTCTTCTGCTGAACAGAAAGGAAGATATTTAGAAGATTATCAGTAACCAGACAGTTTTTGGGTCCCATTGACTTCCATAGTATATTTTTTTCCTACTATGGAAGTCATTGGGACCCAAAAACTGTCTGGTTACTGATAATCTTCTAAATATCTTCCTTTCTGTTCAGCAGAAGAAAGAAATTCATACAGGTTTGAAACAACATGAGGGTGAGTATATGATGACAGAATTTTCATTTTAAAAGTGAACTTCTCCTTTAAGTAAGTTCAGTGATGTTTCATTTTTGTTGTTAAAAAAGTTATTAATTTAGTTCATTTATATATATATATATATGCTCTGGAGAAAAGCGTGATGTCATCGTCCAGCTCAGTTCAGTTCTCATATAATGGTGTCAATGCAGGAGATCAATAATATTGTTGAATATTAAATTAAAATACTTGTCGCAATGATCACCACTTTTCACTTCATAGCAAACTAGTCAAACAAATCCCAATGTTTCGTTCATAAGTCTGTAGTTGAAGTGTCAAATAAAGGAGACCTTCTCGATGTGTGTGTCCTCCAGGAGAGCGCTGGGGTCCATCAGCACAGGAAGGAGATCTACCGGCTCCTCGTCCTCGAAGCTGAAGCTCTGGCGTCTCTTGGCCTCGTTAATCGTGATGATCTAGAAGACAAACGTTTTCAGGGGGTGAAAATTCTCATATTTATTTAATCCTTTTATGCTTGAATCTGATTGATCTGAAGGTGTGCAGTTATTTTAATGGAGACGCAGGGCTAAAGTAGTTCCGGCAGGTTTAGATCGCAGCACAGTTCCGGATCACTTCGCCAAAGGATTTCAATTATTTCAAAAGGTCTTTACAGCCGACAACAGCAAAAAACACTGACCAAGAAAATAAATATAGTAAACAACAGGATAAAAACTACTAATTTTTCCATGTTTTTTTGTCACAAAATTACATTTATTAGGTACGAAAAGCACATACTCTCTCTCTCGCTCAAACGCATAACGGCGCTGTTTTTGAAGCAGATAAACGTACAGTTTCACTATTAGTCGAGACGCTGCTGTCGAACACTGAGAGACAGACTCAGGTAATTCACACACGCTTAATCTCTCTCTGTCTCTCATATATATATATTTATTAGGGCTGTCAAACGATTAATCGCATCCAAAATAAAAGTTTGTTTTTACATAATATATGTGTGTGTATGGAGTATAATTATTTTCTCTATATAAATACACACACATGCATGTATATATTTAAGAAATATTTGCATGTATATACTGTGTATATATATTTATATTATATATAATTTATATTATATATAAATATTTTATATATAAATAACACATTTTTCTTAAATATATATGCATGTGTGTGTATTTATATATACAAAATAATTATACACAGTACACACACATATATTATGTAAACACAAACTTTTATTTTGGATGCGATTAATCGCGATTAATCGTTTGACAGCCCTAATATATATATATATATATATATATATATATATATATATATATATATATAATAACTGCATTAATAACTGCTATCAGTGGCTCTAAAATGATGTTTTGGAATCAGAAACGGAGGCGTGGGATGAGATGCGTAAGAAATTAGTTCCACACAAGAGCATTTTAAGGAAAAAAACTCGCAAATGTCTTGAAATAAATCATCTGAACAATGTCTTGAGGTGTTACCGTAGTATAAGCGGAATAATTGACTCCGGGCCGCTGAAATATTAGAAAATAATGCACACCTGAGGATTTTGCATTATTTTCTATGAATTCAACGGCCTGTCATCCATTACTCCTGTATGTTCCTCACGTGTGCTGCTCACCTCCCAGCTGCGAGGAACCGGGTCACTGAAGAAGTTGTCGATCATGGTGAGCTCGTCTTTCTCCACGACCACGAAGCCCTGCTCCTGAGCGTCCTTCCCGTACGCATCGGGAGACCACTGGATGAAGAACGAGTACAGGTGGTCCACTCTGAAGCAGAGGCGGTTCGGTTAGGGACGTACACTCATATTAAACACACACACACACACACACACACACACACACACACACACACACACACACACACACACACACACACACACACACACACACACACACACACACACACACACACACACACACACACACACACACACACACACACACACACACACACACACACACACACACACACACACACACACACACACAGGGATCGACAGTGTGACCGTTTCACTTGCATTTGCAACTAAAAATAGATGTGTGTGAAGTGTAAAATGTTTTAGGAGCATGTGTGTGAAAGTCCTTAAAAAGTCTAAAAAATTCAGTTTTATGAAGTTTAAGGTCATTAAAGACTTAAATATTTAAACGGCATGACAAACTTATTAATCATCAGCTTACACTATTTTAAAGTGTCATTGTTACAGTGTAATTATATATTTAAGTACTGAGTAATATTAATTAACTACATGTACTTACTATAGTGTACTGGTTGGTGTAGGATTAGGGTTTGGTTGAGGGTTAGTTGCATGCATCATTTACTGTTATTACTACGGTAAGTAACATATGTAACAAGAACACTAAAAGAAAGTGTTACCAATTCTCATTTTAAGAGATCTTAAATTTGGAGATGAACAAACAGGAATTGTAATAGAATCTAATGATTTTACGAGTGAAAACGCGGCGCTGTTCTACTCTCTCATGGTTACTCACATTCAACTGGCCAAATATATCAGCGACTTCTTAAAAAAGCAGATGATAATCAAACGTAGAACGAACCAGACCAGTGTATTATGGGCTTGTTTGTAATTAATGTTTTTCCCTAACTTTTATTGCTATTTTTAGCAACACAATACATTGTAACTGGCATTTAATTCAACACAAACTCTTCTAGCCTTTGTCTGGGCAGCCCAGCGTTTGTGTTGAATTAAATACAAGACTAAGAACATTACTTAATGTTATTAAATATATAGATTACATATAGATATATAATAATAATAATAATAATAATAATAATAATAATAAATAAATAAATAAATAAATAAATAAATAAATAAATAAATAATAGATTTTACTAATATCGGCACAATATATATAAGTGCTGTCAAATCTATTAATCACAGCTAACATAAAAGTTTTTAAATATCTAATATTTGAGTGTGAGTGTATGTATAAATACACACAAACTTTTTAAAATATATTAATCGATTAAATCGCAATTAAACAATGTTTTAGAGAGAAATCATTACATTTATTCAGCAAGGATACATTAAATTGTTCAAAAGCGACAGTAAAGACATAAATAATGTTTTTAAAAAACAGCACAACCGTTTTCAACATTGATCATAGCAATTATCTAATTATTAAATATAGTTTGAAGCAGAAATATTTAAATCCTAGTGTACTTTTTATATTCTAATAGATGATTTAGCCTATAAATGATGCAAAAGCTCGTCATACCTTTCTTGCGGCACAGCGAACCAGTACTCCGGCTTCCGGCCCCTGTGGGCGGGGCTTGAGGTGCGACCCATGGCAAAGGACTTCCTCATTGGCTTGCCCACCTTAAAGCAGAGGAACATGGGCGGAGCTTTGCTCTTTTCCTCGTTGAACAGCAGCATGTCTGTGAATCAGACCCGATATCAGCAAAACCGTTGTGTACCGTTCCCCTCACACTCTGTAACACATCTTTCCCTCGCGGGCCAAAATGACCTGAAGCCCTAAAATTATAATTTGTTTCTTCAGAAGGCTCATTTTATTTCATTTTGGTAATTTTTTTGTTTTTATTTTTTAATGCAATTTTTTGGGAGATTTTTTTTTTACCTGATTTGATCAATAAATAATAAATAAATGGTAATTTAAGCACATTCTTTTAACTTAAATTCAAATAACTCATGATTTCATGCATTACCCTTTTAATTCAGCTCAAAATATCTTACACTGGGTGTCTCTGCCGACCTCTTGTGGAAAAATAATAATATAAGATGAAATTTCACGACTTAGGATTAGGGTTATACCTCTTATATCTCTATATGTAGCAAATGAGCTGTTCCTCGGGGTCCTAAAGTCAGTTTCTCTTCAGTTTGCATTCAGATACACATTATAACATTATAAAATAATTTTGTGGTAAAGTTTTAGCATTTTTAGGTGTTTCTATGTGAACTGAAGCATTCCTCGCATTCCATTCATTCCTATGGGGGTCAAATTGACCCGTGAAGGAAGGATTTGTTACTTTTTTTAAATTTCAACCACAATTTATTTTGTGTATTCGTGGTTCAAGTGCGACAAAAGTCCTAGGGTCTTGGACCCCTCTGATGAAAACCAAATTTGTAACATTTAAAAAAAAAAAAAAGAAAAAAAAAGAGAGTTTCGGGTCAAAATGACCGGGTTAAAGGAACACGCCGACTTTTTTAGACTTTAGCTTATTCCCCGTATCCCCCAGAGTTAGATAAGTCCACACACACCCTTCTCATCTCCGTGTGTGCCGTAACTCTGACTGACGCACACACCGCTAGCCTAGCTTAGCACAAACACTGGAGGTAAACGGCTCCAGCTAGCATACTGCTCCCAATAAGTGACAAAATAACGCCAACATTTTCCTATTTACATGTTGTGATTTGTATAGTCACAGCGTGTGCGAATAACAAGGTCACATGAGACACAGCCATTTTCTAACCGTACACACACTGGGAACTATATTCTCAGAAGGCGAAGCACTGCTACTTGGGCGGAGTGATTTGCTCGCAGCACCTGAGAAGCCCCGTGGAGAGGAGCAGAGAGTTCCTCAGAGTTGGAGTAAATCACTCCGCAGAAGTAGCAGTGCTTCGCCTTCTGAGAATATAGTTCCCAGTGTGTGTACGGTTAGAAGATGGCTGTGTCTCATGTGACCTTGTTATTCGTACACACTGTGACTATACAAATCACAACATGTAAATAGGAAAATGTTGGCGTTATTTTGTCACTTATTGGGAGCAGTGTGCTAGCTGGAGCCATTTACATCCAGTCTTTGTGCTAAGCTAGGCTAGCGGTGTGTGCATCAGTCAGAGTTACGGCACACACAGAGATGAGAAGGGTGTGTATGGACTTATCTAACTCTGGGGGATACGGGGAATAAGATAAAGCCCCAGAAAGTCGGCGTGTTCCTTTAAGAGACATCGGTCGTCAAGAGCACAAGAGACTGAGGCATCATGATGGTTCTGCTCAGGGCCAAACGGGATCTTACGCAAGTGTTCAACCTTTGTTTGTTTTTCCAATGTCACCATCAACCTCTGCTGAGAGACACACTGAAGTAAACACACAAGCTCTGACACGAGTGCACTGCCTACACACACCGCATTCAGACATTTTCAACACAAAAAACAGCAACATTGTGCATTATTCATTCTCTACTCTCTGGGAAAAATGATCAAGCAGGATTGCGTATCTTTCATGGAGAAGACAATCCCAGAATGCACTGCAATAAAAGCTGTTTTTACATTTAAATAACTCCAAAATAACACTGCCTATGTAGATAACACACAGTAGACAGCAAAGCAGCGCACTAGTTTTAGAAAGTGCATATCAAAAACACTCCTTGGCTGTGATTGGTTGGTCTGTCCTGTCAATCAAAATAAAACTCACCTTCGATTGGTCTCTGCATTGTGTTCACGAGCCACGACTTCATCTCGGCCTCACTGGCCCGTCGGCGTTTCTCCGCCTCGGAAAGAAGCTCTACGTCTGAGTTCGGTCCCTTATTGTCCTCAACATGTGGTCCAGGCAAACTACATTTCCCAGAATCCTCTGGGGTCACCTTGCTTTTTTGGTCGTTTTCGATTGCAAAGACACCGTTTACTAAAGTTTCACCGCTTGTTTTGGCCACTTCTACGGCAGCCTCCTTCCCATCATGCACCAGAGACCGTAGCAGATCCGCGTTGTCATCCGTGGAACGGTTGTGAAGCCCTTCATCTTCCTCTTCCTCAGCAATAAAAACACTCACGGATTTGTCTTTTTGCTCCATTGACATGCGTGTGGGTGTTCTTCTGTGCTCCTGAAGTGACGCCCCCTCCTGGCCGGAGCAAGTAGTGTTTGAGTCACTTTGCAGCAACTCTAGTTCAGTAAAACCTTCATCCGATGGCGATTTGTCAGCGATTTGGCTCTCTGATATCTCAGAGACGGCCGATTCGATATCGTCTAATATGATTGGGCGATTGGGCGCTCCGAGAGCTTCGTAACGACTAAAAGGGTTCAGATCTTGTTCTGAGGGAAGCTCTTCCCACTCGCCAGGCCTGTATAACGGACAGAGATCCCGCGGTTCATCACTATTATCACGGATCATCATCATCATCATCATCATGAGGGGGAAGATGGTGAAATTAAAAGAGAGAAAAACAAACAAAACATCCAAAATGAACAAACGCAAGACAACTGAACAAAACAGAACATGACAAATAAATATGACAAAACTTAAGTGATGTTTGGTGTTAAAATAGACTAAAATGGGATGAATGAAAAAGTGGAGTCATGCTTATGAGAAAGAGGACTTTTAATGAATATTTGAAGATTAGCATAAATTAATTTTGATTTGTCCCTAAAAATAAATTCCACTAAAAATGCATTTAAAGTAATACTTTGTTGACTTGGTCTATGGGACGAGTGTGCAGGATGGAGAATAAATGCTTAAAATATGCAGCAATTAAACTGTTTATAAAGTACAGACTTTACATATTTAAATCGTTCGCTTTGACTCAGGGCTTTTTCTGTAGGTGTGTGCTTAAAAAAAAAAAGAGGATTTTCAGGAATGAATAAAGTAATGAATTAATGAATAAATAAGCAATTAAAAAATAAAAAAAATGAATGAAAATAAATAGGAAAAAAAATACATTTAAATTGATCAAAATAACAATGAAAATAAATTCAAATACAAATTAAAATCAACATATCATTAAAAATAAAAGAGAATAAATAAATTCAAATAAGAGCATTTCACAAATCAAATGGTTTTAATCAAAAACCATTAAAATAATAAAATAAACAAAACCATTTAAAAAAGATTTAAAAAAAATATATCATTAAAAATGAAGGAGAATAAATAAGTTCAAATAAATGCAATTAATAAATCAATTAGTTTTAATCAAAATAAATGAATAAATAAACAAATTAAAATAAATAAGTAAAACATTTTTTTTAATTAATATATAAAAAAATAAATGACAATTAAAATAAATACATCATTAGGAGAATAAATTCAAATAAAAGCATTTATTACATCAAATAGTTTTAACCAAGATAAATAAATAAATAAATAAATAAAAGAAAAGAAAAGGAATTAAAATATAAATTAAACAAATTAACCCAAAAACTAACTCGACTGGTATTGGTTACTAAAGTGTTAAAATATCAACCTAAATTCATTTAATTTGATCTATGCACCCATAAATATTTCCTGAACCAAAAGCGTGACCTGATACAAACTAAACCAAGAGACATTAGAGCCGTTAAAACTTAAAACTCCTTAAATGAATAAGACACAGGAAGTGTCTGCTCACAGATTACATAATAAAAGCCTTCCTTTTATATAATGCTGACACTTAACTTTAAAACAGTGAACACAAGCACATAATCATTTTAAAGGGGACATATCATGAATATCTGCCTTTTCCCGTGTGTAAGTGCTATAATCGGGTCCCGGTGCTTCTACCAACCCGGAAAACGTGAAAAGTGAAACCCAGTAACTTTGTTCTGGTGAGTCTTTCTCTGCAAGCATGTCAAAAAACAAGCCGATCAGATTTCGCTCTCCTTCTGACGTATGAAGAGGATCTTATTATAATATTACCATATAATATGCCCTTAATCTGCACGTTTACACACACCAGCCGACGTTTGGTTTCGCAAGCGACGACAGAGACCAGTTCTAACCATAGACTGTAAAAAATATGGACAAAGCGTCTGTGACGTCACCCATAGACTTTCTGAAGAACGGGTTTGAAGCCGTTTATGGGGGGTATGGGCGGCGCCATCTTGGAAAATCATGGGAAATCCTAACCCCGCCCACCTTCTGACGCAACGTCACTCAGCTCGCTCTGCTACTCAGGTTATCTCTGTGTATATTTTAGGCAACGAAATATGTTATAAAACACCATACTAACTCTTTTCGTTTTCATTTAAAGAAATCTTAAACATTATAGCCACACAAATGTAGTTCAGGCAACGTGTATTGATTATATTCACTGCACATAACGTTTGCCTATTTATGAAAAAATAAAATATAAAACACAAACCTGCCTCTTTTCGTTTTAAATATAATATAAAAATATTAAACATTTTATGGCCCAGGCAATATGTGCATTGCACATATTTTGCAGTAAACAACTTTACAGATCATCTTCGTTGTGTTAAAATGTAAAATGACAAAACTCAACCCAGTCTCTTTTTGTTAAATTTCACTTTTATCAATATTAGCCATTATAAAAGTATAAGTAAAAGGTACAAGAAGCTATACAAATAAAGCAAACAATTCAGTCAAACATACAAAGTCAGCGCTCGATCTAGTCTAACCACACAACGGTAAAGTTAAATAGCTTATAAAGTTATGAAACTTCCCCTCAGCCAAAACGATTGGCCAGGGAACAAATTATAGATTCACGAGACCAAAAATCGCCCATTAGAAATACACAAGACGAATTATACCTCATGTTTAACCACTACAGAGACGCCAGAGTCTGCGGCAAACCTCAGAACGACTAGCCGAGGAAAGGCTGTTCCCGGCGGGGTGCATGAACGCCGAGCGCCCGGTCATCGCAGGATCAACTGGATACAATTTCTGGATAAAATAATAAATCTTTAAATAAACCACAGATTTGAGCTTTAAACAACTACATTCTCGCCTGAAAAACTCTTAAAACTACATTTCATGATACAGAAACAGTAGTATTATATTTCAAATGTGTTAAAAAATGGCGCTTCTTATGTTGTCATTCTCCAGTTGGCGCAGCCTAAGCTGTCAATCAAGCTGTCAATCAAAGTTAACCACGCCCTTATTTGTCATACATTTTATATCTAAATACTATCTAAACTAACGAGTTAGAAAAAAAATCACCCCCCTCAGAGTTGTCAGGCACTCGGAACCTATCGAAAAATACAATAAAAGTCCATGGGACCAACCTGTAAAAACATGAATTTATGCTGTGAAAACAGACATTTTAACATGGGGGCTATGGACATTTGCTCCCTTTTGGGACCTGCCCCTAGCGGATTTTCGATGTATTGCAGTTTTTCGCACTTCCGGGTAGGCTTCATTTCTCAGATCAGAATGTTGCCGCTTGGTTCTAACCAGTTCTGTCGTTGCTGAACACTATTCAGAGTCCCAGACTCAGATGAGACAAGAGAGCAGTGGATTCATTTTATTTTCAACGGAAATCCCCCAGAAACAGATGAATCAATATAACTCCACAACAACTACATAAATGTGTAATCTAACCGTTCAGAAAAGTCTCTCCGTAAGGCTGCACTCGCTACTGGTGATTCTGGGATTCTGGATGAGTGAGATTGGCCTGTTCTGTTATTGCTGGAGTTTCTGAAGCTGGTGTAAAGGCTCCACCCTCTTCTGAATGGAGGCGGAGCTAAAGCTCATTTGCATTTAAAGCCACACACACACAAATGGAGCGTGTTTGCTCACACCCAAAAAGGGGCAAATTTGACAAGCTACAATAAATAATTTTGAGCTGAAATTTCACAGACATACTCTGGGGACACCATAGATTTATATTTCATCCTGTGAAAAGGGGCATAATATGTCACCTTTAAATGAAACGTAAAAGATTGTAAAGAAGATGAATGGAAAGAGCGTGTTCTCACGATGGCAGCGCGTCCTTGAGCTTCATGCGGGACACGTCGTCATACAGCGCGACCGACAGCACCTCCTCCATGGGGCAGATCAGCCCGTACTCCTCACAGCCGTTCTCGATCACCAGCGGGTCCGACTTGTGCGGGTCGAACATGATGTTATTGGGCGTTATGATCATCACTCCTCCGACTACACCCTGGAAGAAACCAGATCTCAGGAGTCTCAGTTAAAGCTTTCCTGCGTCACGAGGAGGGTTGAGTTTGAACAATTTCGATTCTTATCGATTCCTAATTTCGATTCCAATAAGGTTAAAAAAAAAAAAAAACTTAAGACTAAATGTGAATAAGAACTATTGCAAAACATTTAATTTAAGCTGAATATCCTGAACAGAAACCAACAGGCTAAAGAACACTTACACGAGGAACTTATTTAAAAACACCATAGAAAAACAACTAGCCTAACTAATATACATTTCAAGCATTATTAAAGACAAGTAAACACTCAGTAATTAAAAAAGAACAAAAAAAAATAGCAACAAATAGAACAAAGACACGATCGATATAAACAGTGTTTTAAGATTGTCAGGTATTCAGGTACAGAAACTAATCAAATGTAAAATATAAGCACTTTATAAATAAAATATATATTACAAATATAGTTACAAAAGTTATTCAGTCAAGAACGAGTGTCTTTTGTCATTTGATTAGTGTTATTATAGAGACGGTTATTTTAGTGCATCAAGATAAACTAAATAAAACTGATAAATGTTGGTTTGGCAACTATCTGAAATATAATATGTTTAATGTTTAATTTTATTTCAGTTCATTAATGGTTTTTGTTTTTCCAAGTAACAATTTTAGTTTTATTTAACTATAATGCTAGGAGAACCAGTACTGAGCTGTGAAATTTATCATTTTAAAATAAAACACTTTATATTCTATAAAAAAGAATATTTTATTTGTTTACATGTAGGCGGGGCTCATTTGCATATTCATAGAGCCGCGCATACTAAATGAGGCAAAGGTGTCGAGTTACATTCAAGATATTTTAAGGCATGTAGAAATTTGTTTTCAAGGAAAAACGTTTAAATTTGACATTTTGGTGATCAAAGATGAGTTTTAAGGGATACAATTATTGACTACGGGGGACTTGATATATAAACTAATATAAATAAATGCATTAGAAATATTTTTCATTCCTATTTCATGTTAACTAATAAACAGCACAAATGTTTCTATATTTTTTAATGGTTTTAGTTAAAGGTGCAGTATGTAATTTTTCACTCTACTAAAGCATAAAAATACCATAATATGTTTGCATATATTGAGGAAACATGCTAAGTTCACACACTCGTTTCTCTGTAAAACACTTCTACTGCCAGTTATTTTACTTTGAAATGTGTGTTTCCAGGCTGGAATGTGTGTTATTGTTTTGGTCTGTGATACTGCATGTTTTCATTGTCCATTGCACTTGTCCCTGTTGCGTGTCTCAAACGGGCGACCCGTGTGAGTGTCGAGTCTGAGGAGGCGGGAGAAACGACGATCTCTGATATTTTGAATTTGACTGCAGTTCCTATTTCCACCACTAGTTGTCATTCTTACAGACTGCACCTTTAACTGTAATATGAGAATCAGTCGTGAACCGCATCATGGGACCCTCACCATGCCATCAGTGAAGTACTTGCAGCTCATCTTGATGAACTTGACGGTGGCCGGACTCTCGTCTTCAGAGAGAGGAGACGCTTCTCTGCGCACGGGCCTGCTCGATACACCGACCTGTCACACACACACACACAGACACACACACACACACATACACACACACACACATAAGTGCACAAACGCACACACACATACCCACACACGCAAACATACACGCACACACACACATGCAGACAGACACGCACACACACACACACACACACATATACGCACACATATACACATGCAGACAGACACACACACACACATACGCACACATATACACACGCAGACACACACACACACACACGCGCACGCGCACGCGCACACACACACACACACACACACACACACACACACACAAGAGACAGACAGAACAGAAACCGATTAGTCAGCAGAAACTCATTAATTATTCATGATGGTTATTATCACTGACAGCACAAACTCCTGAATGCAGTGCACTGGAGAGTTAAGCACTTCGTTTGAACGTCCTGATACACTTAAAGCGAAACTGAAGAATGAACTGGTGTGAAACACAATCAGGCCAAATCGAAGTTTGTTTGGAGTCTGAAACTTCGCTCTGGATGGTAAACGCCTCTCGAGCTGCCATTGGTCTGTGGTGATGATGTAATAAGTGGGTGTGGCCCTGAGGCTCCGCCTCAATTTTCTCTGGTTCATTTCCTCTGTTTAGCATGTAAACACTCGGATTCATCAATCGGAATGATTTCATTCACTTACTATAATAATAATAATAATAATAATAATAATAATAATATTTAGTTTCTTTACCTGTATGTCACGTGAACATTTAAAGTGTTACCGTCTGTCTTATGATTTCCCAAATACAGTTTTGCTTCAAATCAAATTCATGTTGTGTTTGATGTCGGAGATGTCGGAGCTGTTTCTGTGGTTCATGGATCCTCAAGGAAAAACACTGATAAAAACAGGTCTGTCTAACCTTCTCTGCTGACTCTGATGCTGCGAGACGCTCAGAGGGACCGTTGACCTGAGAACCGCCCTCTGATTGGTCCACATCAGGAACAAACAATTTCTGTGAGGGAGCGAGTAAAATGAGAGGTGAGGTGTGTGTGTGTGTGCGTGTGTGTGTGAGAGTCAGAGAGAGTGAGAGAGAGTGATTGAGTGTGTGAGTAAGTAAGTGAGAGAGAGAGAGAGAGAGAGAGAGAGAGAGAGAGAGAGAGAGTGTGTGTGTGTGTGTGTGTGTGTGTGGGAGTGAGAGTGTGAGTGAGTGAGTGAGTGAGTGAGTGAGTGAGTGACAGTGTGAGTGTGTGAGTGAGTGTGTGTGTGTGTGTGTGTGTGTGTGTGTGTGTGTGAGAGAGTCAGAGAGAGTGAGAGTGAGTGTGAGTGAGTGAGTGTCAGTGAGCGAGTGTGTGTGTGTGTGTGTGAGAGAGAGAGTGAGTGAGTGAGTGTGTGTGTGAGAGTCAGAGTGAGTGAGAGAGAGTGAGAGAGAGAGAGAGAGAGAGAGAGAGAGTGTGTGTGTGTGAGTGAGTGAGTGAGTGAGTGAGTGAGTGAGTGAGTGAGTGAGTGAGTGTGAGTGAGTGAGTCAGTGAGTGAGTGAGTGAGTGTGAGTGTGAGTGTGAGTGTGTGAGTGAGTGTGTGTGTGTGTGTGTGTGTGAGAGAGTCAGAGAGAGTGAGAGTGAGTGTGAGTGAGTGAGTGTCAGTGAGCGAGTGTGTGTGTGTGTGTGAGAGAGAGAGTGAGTGAGTGAGTGTGTGTGTGAGAGTCAGAGTGAGTGAGAGAGAGTGAGAGAGAGAGAGAGAGAGAGAGAGAGTGTGTGTGTGTGAGTGAGTGAGTGAGTGAGTGAGTGAGTGAGTGAGTGAGTGAGTGAGTGAGTGAGTGAGTGAGTGAGTGAGTGTGAGTGAGTGTGTCAGTGAGTGTGCGTCAGTGAGTGTGTGAGTGTGAGTGTGAGTGTGAGTGTGAGTGTGTGTGTGTGTGAGTGTGTGTGTGAGTGTGAGTGTGAGTGTGTGTGTAAGAGTCACCTGTCCAGGTACGAGGCTGTGCGAGAAGAGCCGGTTTAAATGCACCAGTTTGTTTGGCGTGATGTTGAACTTCAGAGCGATGCTGTTCAGAGTGTCCTTCAGGCCCACCTGACGATCACCACAGTTAGAGGAGTTTATTGCTGAGGTGGATGTGCATGAACTGTGTTTAAACAAGTGTGTTCATGAACTCACGGTGTACTCCACGGTTCCAGGAGGTTTACTTTTCTCTTTCTTGGTCTGGCTGCACGGTTTACTGTTGTCATCTGAAATTAAAGTCACCATCAAATCAAAACGCACAATTCTTGTTTGGTATATTGCTGAAATTATTATACATGATTTATCGGCGCACATCATCATTGTTGTTTTAAAGCCATGTTCCTGGTAATCTTGAATCAGAATAACTTTCCCATCTTTTCTCTTCTCTGATGACGAGGGCGGGGCTATAACCTGTCACTCACATGAGATCCACCAATAGCAAACCACAACCATCCAATCAATTCCCCATGTACAAAATCAAGCCCCGCCCACATTTGTTCATGTTACAGAAGCCGTTTCATGCCGACTTTAAAGATTCAAAACACTTAGTAAGTACACATACATTTAGAAGACGCTTTTATCTGAATTAAATTATTAGTTTCAGTCCCGCTGGAATAATTTCAGCTTAAAGTCCCCCTGTAGTCAATAATTTTATCCCTTAAAACTCATCTTTGATCACCAAAATTACATATTTAAAAGTTTTTTTCTTGAAAAATTTCTTCATGCCTTAAAATATCTTGACTGTAACTTGACACCCTTGCCTCATTTAGTATGCGTGGTTCTATGAATATGCAAATGAGCCCCGCCTCCACTCACTCAGCTCAGAGATCCACTGGTTGACGATCACACGTTGATCTGATTGGTTACAAGGTAGTTTGTGACGTCAGAAACACCAGCGATTTCAAAGCGTGTTTTTGAGACTGTCTTTGGTTCACTGCAGTTTTAAGGAGGAAATACTCAGCAATGCTGTCGACTTATGAACTTACACATGGTTTGTCTTAAAGCATATTAAAAACACCACATAGACACATAAACAACATTAAAAGCTGGATTTACACCACAGGGGGACTTTAAATAAAGTAAGTTTAAAGGTGCAATGTGTAATATTTCTGAGGATCTATTGACAGAAATGCAATATAAGATCCATAACTATGTTTTCAGTGGTGTATAAAGACCTTACTTAATGAACCGTTATGTGTTTATTACCTTAGAATGAGTCATTTATATCTACATAACCGCGGGCACCCCCTTCTATGAAGGTCGACATATTGTGACGTCATGTTTCTACCGTAGCCGACAGCGAACACACAGCGCCACAGAGCGCGTTTCGTCACTAACTTGAATGAGAAGCGGCAGAAAAAGACACAGCAGAATACTCAGGTTGTCCCTGACTCTGCAAACGTGGAGAAAAACATGCGGTCTGAACGACGCCTCGGACATCGTAACGTGAGTTATTTCCCCTTACCGAGCTGCTTGATGCTCTTATCCATAGCTCTTATCTTATACTAACTAGCATGGAAACAGGCTATGGTAAAGTCAGTGAATAAAAGACTAACACAATGATGAACAAGTAAAAATCGCAATAACATGTGGTTTTACTCAATAATTAAGTAAATATAATTTAATATAAAATATAATATAAAGAAACCTCATTGCTTGACTTCTGATTTTCTAGTTGTTGGAAATACTGGTTAACCTATGTTTTTTTTCTTGATATTTTGTGACTTTTTCCTCATTTATCATCATGAACATGCATGCAAAGTTTCAACATGCTGGTGTTTTTTGACATATACAAACAAAATTACTGTTCCTTTCGTGATGTTCGCGGGTCAATTTGACCCGCATATTTTAACGCTCTAAGGCAACTGTACGGACCCAAAATAATAACATTTCTTGGTTATATTTTATTTTATTTTTTTACTACCTTATGAAGCTAAAAAATGAGGTTTTCCACACTTATTTCAATACAGAAAAATATTTTGTCAGCCACAGATGGTAAAAAATTACCTATCATTTATTTTTTCAAGCTACCTGAAATAATATTAAACCTTTTTTTTTTTTTTGATATTTTGTGACTTTTTCACATTTATCATCATGAACATGCATGCAAAGTTTCAACATGCTGGTGTTTTTTTTTTTTTTTGACATATACAAACAAAATTACTATTACGTTTGTGATGTCCGCAGGTCAATTTGACCATCATAGGCAGCTATTCAAAAGCAACTGTACAGACAAAATAAAAACATTTATTTTATGTATGTCAGGGCATCAACTCCAGTTCTAAAGTGTAAGTGTATCTAAAAGTGCTCTAACCCAAACCAAACACACTTGAAAAAGCTAAATCATGGTGTTCAGAATGAATTGCAAATTACAAATGAAAATCTTTGACAGACACAGATAGTAAAATAAGCTCTCATTTATATATTCAAGATATCTGAAATATCTTGAGACTTCGACATAGACAGCAGGAAAAATGAGCTCAGATTAATTGATTAATTGTTCAGTTATGATGTTCTAAGCAAAAAAAAAAAAAAAAAAAGTAAAAAAAAAGTAAAAAAAAAAAGTATATGCAAATATATATAAATATAATGTATATTCAAATTTTGTCAAAACAAAACCATTTTCATTAAATCATATCTTCAGATATATATTTTTTGGAATATTTGACAAATGTTGCTATTAAAAGTTTACAGTTTGTACCTGAATCTTTGTTGATTTTCATAGTGTTATTTTTGAGGAATTGTATTGAATCCAATGCGGGTCAATTTGACCCGAACCATAAGGGGAGTGCACAGAATTCCAACATAACACAAGGGTTAAAGCGGGTGTGTGTACGGATTTACATGCATTAATCGCTTTTTTGTGTTGCCAATGCGTGAACCGCTTCTAACGAGGCCTAAAAACGAGACCTTCCTGGGTTATCTGTTCTACAGGGCCTAACACCTGCCAATGACCCACCGGCCATGACACGCTTCATGCAAAAACAGGCCAACATTTTAGACACCAGTGAAAATTCACAATTCTCTGTTGCAAATTTCGATACCACAGCTAAAACTACTATAAATTTAAAACATTAAAGACAAGTAAACCGTCACTGATAAGATAAGAACAAATGTGACCCTTTACCACAAAACCAGTCTTTTTTTGAAATTGAGATTTATACATCACCCGAAAGCTGAATAAATGAGCTTTCCATTGATGTGTGGTTTAATAGAATAGGACAAGAATTGTAGAAAACAAGAAATTGTTAATAGAATTGGACGAGATACAACTATTGTAAATCTGGAATCTGAGGGTGCAAAAAAAAAACATTTAAACATTGAGAAAATCTCCTTTAAAGTTGTTCATTTATGTTGGTGATTGTGCAGCATTCACTCACAGAAATACATGTTTTATATATTTACATTAGGAAATTTACTAAATATCTTTATGGAACATGATCTTTACTTAATATCCTCATGATTTTTGGCATAAAAGAAAAATCTATAATTTTGACCCATTCAATGTATTGTTGGCTATTGCCACAGATATACCCGTGCGACTCGAGACTGGTTTTGTGGTCCAGGGTCACAAATAATCAAATTACAAGCAAAAGCACAAATAAATACAATATAACAAAGATACTAATGAAATAAACAGAGCTTTTCAGGGATGTCTAACAGTAGTTTTCAGGTACAGACATTTAATAAAGCAAGCAAATATAAATTAAGTCTTCACATTATTATTCACTTATTAAAGTTACAAAAGTTATTCAGAGAATTGAGTGATTGTTCTTTGTCTTTTTTTGTTTGATTAACATTAAACACAGATGGCAGGAATATTAGGCTACTGTCACTTTAAGAGCGAATGCACAGATCTAATATACTGAGACTGTTACACATGCGTTTACTTTCTCAACTCTTTACGTTCACTTAAGACATAACCGACTATATTTACTAGCATTTTTTTTGCATAATTTTGTGTGGAATTTGGTGGCTGCAGTTCACTTATAGGCCACCGGTGTCACTATTAACAGGGTTTCTGAATTCTACCTAATTAGTGTGGCATTTATTAGCAATTGTGTTCTGATTGGTTTCTTACAGTCTCGTGTGAATGGTCTGACCTTTATGATGCAAGTCTGAGGGATTTTATTTTACACCAGGCAAAACATATCTGGTTTAGTTATGTAACTTCCTTAACAAACTAAATGTAACCTTTGACTGGGTGGTTAGAGTTTGTGTGTGTGTGTGTGTGTGTGTGTGTGTGTGTGTGTGTGTGTGTGTGTGTGTGTGTGTGTGTGTGTGTGTGTGTGTGTGTGTGTGTGTGTGTGTGTGTGTGTGTGTGTGTGTGTGTGTGTGTGTGTGTGTGTGTGTCTTCCTGTCTGTTCGACTCTGATAACTAACAGACTCACACTCATCTGGTGGTCACTTCCCGTGATCCTCACACACACACACACACACACACACAGTCTGAAAGGTCACATGAACTTGGTCATATTGTGAACATTACAGGAGCCGTATTCATAATCTTGCATCAAAATGCAATAATTTGCTCCACGACTTGCTCCTTTCTGCTGTTGTAATTGAGTGGGGGACAAATAATTAATCAATAAAAATACAAATTAATTCTCACAATTAAATCAAAACCTTATCAATAAAATAAAATACCAAACTACACCAATTCCCACAGAATATTCTGTTTAACTCAGAAATACATAATTTTATTGAAGTTTTGTTTGTTTGTTTGTTTGCTTGTTTTTCATGACTTTGTTTTGGCTAAATCTGATTAAAAAAATAATAATTATTGCAATTGGAATTTAAAATGCAATTTGACGAAAATATATATATATTTTAGGGCTGTAGAATTTGGCCAAAATTTTGTGATAATATATCAATATGTCTATAGAATAATATAAATAAAAATATAAAAAATAATTAAAAGACTAAATAAAAATATATTACTACTGTAATATTTCACTTTATAATAAAATAAAAATTAAATATTTAAGAAAAATAATATTATAAAAAATGTATTTTACATTACAATTAAAGTCTAAATAAACTAAATTTATTTTCAAAAGTGTGAAGATGATTGGTGTGTGTTTTGTTCACAAACGTGATTTAATGAAATTTATTAATAAAGCCATTTCGCAATTTCGCTTTTATTTTTGGATAAATCATGCAGCCCTCGTGAAAACTATACTTGAACTATTACAATTTAAAATAGAAACCAAATAATAACATCAAGACTAATTTTTCAACAACAACAACAACAAAAAAAAAAATCTAAAATTATATTTGGATTGCTCGCATTGAAAGGCGAAGTTCATCATGTCTGAATGTTTACCTGGTCTGTCGTTCTGGCCTCTCCTGGTTTCCTCAGGCTGATCTGTTTCCGCTTTCCTCTCCTGAGATCGTCCAATAGGAGCAGGTTCACTGATGACCAGCGTCTTGGATCCCACATCTGATTGGCTCTGCTCAGCATCCGCCTTTTCTGATTGGCTCTGCTTTGGCTGCCGTTTCTTCTTCAGCCTGCAAGACAACATACACCTTCATCAACATCAACTCTGTCAAATCAGCAAGAAAGAAACAACTGAAGGAGATCAATCCTCCCACAGAGCCGGGACACCTCTCCTGGGTGATGTAACTGTGAACCTGTGGCGAGTCCAGAGAAACTGCAGTGAGCGGAGCCAAGATGGCCGACAGCTCAACATGGTTTTGTACATTTTGACATTATTTTTCTGACAAATGAACATCTAATTACAGATTATAATTTCTGAAATCATTATATTTTGATTTGAAATACAATTTCAGATATACAGATGTTTGTAATGATTCTGAGGTGAAATAGACGGAGATTCACATGATCAGATTGACGGAGAAAGTGTGTGAGGAGAAACTAGAGAAGAGATTCTCTAATGGCGAATGACAGCGGCCGATCGATCAGACTGAGACAGTCAAAGCTGAAAGACTCTGCTGCAACAACACACACTCACACACACACACACTCAGACACACACACTCAGACACACTCACTCACTCACTCACTCACTCAAGACACACACACACTCACTCACTCACTCACTCACTCACTCACTCACTCACTCACTCACTCACTCACTCACTCACTCACTCACTCACTCACTCACTCACTCACTCACTCACTCACTCACTCACTCACTCACTCACTCACTCACTCACTCACTCACTCACTCACTCACTCACTCTCACATCTCATACACACACACACACACACACACACACACACACACACACACAGAAGTCATAGGTCAGAATGGACACATTCCTCTGCCGAACTCATTTCCCATAATCATAAACAACAGGAAAGAGCGCAGCATTTCATCCAGCGAGACACACTGACATTACACACACTGACATACACACACTGACATACACACACTGACATACACACACTGACATACACACACTGACATACACACACTGACATGCATTAAATACTAAACACACACTGACATACACACACTGACATACACACACTGACACGCATTAAATACTAAACACACACTGACATACACACACTGACATACACACACTGACACGCATTAAATACTAAACACACACTGACATACACACACTGACATACACACACTGACATACACACACTGACACGCATTATATACTAAACACACACTGACATACACACACTGACATACACACACTGACACGCATTAAATACTAAACACACACTGACATACACACACACTGACATTACACACACTGACACGCATTAAATACTAAACACACACTGACATACACACACACTGACATTACACACACTGACACGCATTAAATACTAAACACACACTGACATACACACACACTGACATTACACACACTGACACGCATTAAATACTAAACACACACTGACATACACACACTGACATACACACACTGACACGCATTAAATACTAAACACACACTGACATACACACACTGACATACACACACTGACACACTACAAGCATTAAATACTGAAAACACACACTGTTATTCATAGCATTTCTTAATATCCTGAATCAGCTTTTATTTATATATGTTCAGTTTTCATTTCATTTTCAAGTTTTTCCATCTAATATATACATTTTATTTTATCTTCATTTCAATTGCCAACAGAGTGTGTGTGTGTGTGTGTGTGTGTGTGTGTGTGTGTGTGTGTGTGTGTGTGTGTGTGTGTGTGTGTGTGTGTGTGTGTGTGTGTGTGTGTGTGTGATTTTTCCAGCTGGTTTCTGCTGCGTCAGATCAGATAGTAAAGCAACAGCTGAGCTCGCTCTCCTCAACAACACACACCGTCAGACGTCCCTTACACACACACTCCACTTCAGTGTTTGAGGATCCAGCGCGAGCAATAATAACTTCAGACGCATCAAACGCCTCTAATAACTGGAGTGTGTCGAACATTACCGTCAAACACACTTCCTCTGAGGTCTGATGATCATCCACATATAGTCACACGCCTGAACACATCACATCATGTACAGCAATGAAGATTATTCAGTAACTTTAACTTCAGTCAGGTCGTCCTCCAAACCAAGAGAGTCATGTGACGTGAATTACTTCTATCATATTTCCTTCTTGGATCTCGTCGGCTGGTTTTATCTTAAACATTCAAGGAATCAAACTCATGATCTACTTTTATGTTTTAATTAGGAGAAATAGAAAGTCATAAAGGTTTGCATGGAAGCCTGTTTAAACATGCTTTGGTAAATCATAATGACATAAAAGCAATAATTATTTAATAATTATTACATTAAAAAAGTCAAAATTGATGTTATAATGACTTTTTGTGTCATTTCGACTTTGACAGTTGTGGATCTTTATGTCATGATTTCAAAAATAAGACTTCTGATCAACTATTTATGCCATAATTATTACTTAGTTTCTCATAATTCCGACCTTTTATGTCATAAATCGATTTTTGCCAAATAATTTTGTCTTTTTATATCAATAATAGCTTTTATCTCATAGTTTTGTCTTTTTATGTCATAATAAAAAGACTTTTCTCTCATGGCTTTGTCATATCTATGGCTTTTATCTTAGAATTTTTAATTTCTATATCATAATTATGATGCTTTTCTCATAAGTGAATTTTGTCATAAATGTGTCACACATATATTTTGTATCATAATTATGACGTTTTTCTCATAATTTTGACCTTTTACGTCATTGAATTTTCCTCATATTTTTGACTTTTTATGTCATAATTATGGCTTTTATCTCATAATTTAGTCTTTTTATGTAAATTACTTTTTTCAGTTTCGACTTTATGACAGGCTTTTTCTTTTTACATAATTTTCCTCATAGTTTTGACTTTTTGTCATAATGATGATGCTTATCATATGTCACACATATATTTTATTCTTATTATGATGTAGTATCTCATAATTTTTATTTTTGTATCATAATTATGAATTTTCTCAGTTTCAGCTTTTTATGACATAAAGGCTTTTATCTCATAATTTAGAATTTTTATCATAATTAGGATGTTTTCTCATAACTTTGACCTTTTATGTCATAATTATGACTTAATTTTGACTTTTTGTCCTACTTTTTTCCATATAGTTTCGACTCCTTATGTCATAATGATTTACCAAAGCATGATTTTTTTCTTCTAATGTGGCATAAATTTGCCTTCATTAGTCTGGAGAGTCATTCGGGTGAGCAAAATAATGACAGAATGTTATTTTTTCACACCAGCAACAAGATTTACAGCAAAATCAGTTCTCAAGCCGGTAATACCAACCAAAATAAAGTTATTAATTCCTCTTTTAGCACTATCACCATTTCCAGCTGTTAGTTCTGCTCGGCTCTCACTTCCCGTCACATGTTTCCTGTGTAAATCTGTACGTCTGACAGTGTTACTGCATCTCACCTGGCAAAGTATCCAGTCCTCTTCTCCGTCTTCTCCATTACAGAGCCGGAATCACAGCAACTCCTTCCAGTCCAGAATCGGGATCTCAACGTTGCCTGAGCGTTCCTGTCTTCACAAACACACAGAAAGCAGAATATCGGCCCCTTAATATGTCGGCCCTTATCTTTAGCCGTGGGTCAATGGGTCACACACAGGTTGCTGCAACAAACCCAGTGACACAAACATCAGCTCCGAGTGGGAAAACTGTCGATTCAGACCGGATCAGGAGAGGCTGAGCTTGTTTTTGTCAGGGTGAAGCCATTAAATCACCACTGATGCCAATCTTTATAGTTAAGACACTCATTATTGTTCAAGATCAACAAAGCCAGTGTTTGATTTGAGGTAAGCAGTGATTAGATTGAGCCTGGACATCTGATTACTGACATCTCAAATCAATCTGCTTGGGTAACATGACAGGGGTTAAGCTGAACGTTTAAATGACACAATCCCATTTAATAGAGAGTGAAACTCAGGTTAAGCACGTAATTTACGCGCATGCATGCAAAATGACGTCACGTGCATCACGTAACAGCTGATAGCAGCCTATACATATATATCACATGCATAACAGGAAATTCACGCACAAAAGACAATATCATATGCATGCATTAAAATGAACCATTTTTATAGGATGACATCATGCATAACCTTATTTATCTTGATCGCCATATAGGCCAAATGCTGTATATTTGTATTATATTTCTACTGTATGCATTTGAAACGCGGTCCTGCCATGCATATTATTTAAAAACAAACATAAGCAGTAAAACACATTCTTTTGGTCCTGCAGGAATTGCACGCGCATGTTTAAAGGAACAATAACCCACCTAAACAAACACTACATCCCTGAGGATCCAGCCGCTCCTGCTCCCTCTTCACTTCATGCCCTCGTCGATCATATAAACGCTCTTCTTCTTCGAGTAGAGTGAATGAGAATGCACTATTGTTGATATAAACACGCACACATGCAGTCCAGGCTAACAGGCTAAAGCTAAAGGAATTAAAGTCCTTCGATATCAAGACTCAAAGCGGATTCCGGTTGTTTCTTGTTGTATTCTGTCACACCAACACCTGCTCTCGGGACTTTGACCCGTTTCACCGCGAGGCAATCAGCAAAAACGCTTGATGTGCGTGTTTGGGTTTGCAAATAGAATTATTTATGTATTCATATCAAAATTTAAATGTCGATTTTCTCATAGGTCGAAGTCCTCTCATGCCACGCCCATTTTCCCATGTGATTGACAGGAAAAGCGGAAACGCCCCTTCCCTCTTTAACTCCAGGCCAGATGCTGTATTAATTGTGTGTGTGTGTGTGTGTTTTACAGTGATTCTTGTACATCACAGGTCTCCATAAAATCGTTTTGTATTTTTTTTTTAACATAATTTTATCTAGTAGCCTATTTTATTTTGGTGCAATTGTACTGCTGTGTTTTATTTTATATTTTATTTTAGTTCTTGTTTAGCAAAATATAAACAAGTATATTAACATCTAAAATATTAAAGCATTGTTTTAGCCAACAAAAACGGCATTTCATGAAATATATAAAATTAAAAACACCTGAAATAAGTGTGACAACTTGCCCCAACCTATAATACTCTTGTCATGAGCTCACAGTTCTGAAGTTAATGAATGTTTGTAATTCGTGAATGATTTGCTGTACAGATCTAAGGCTGGTCTGTTTTTAAAGAAGACATTCAGCAGATAAAAAAAAAAATGAAAGTGTAAATTTTATTATAGAAGCTTAAGTTTATTTTAAAGCAAATGTAATGAACAAAACATTTTTATTTTATACAAAATACATATTTTATAAAATAACCTGGACTCTAAACTTACTAGAACATCAACAAAGTTTCGATCCGAATTTGATATCACAAACAAAATGAGCCGCTAAAAGGTTTTAATGGCAATACACAGTTCCACTGGTCGAATGATTAAAGTATGTGAACAAACCAGTTTCTGCACCGCATGTCTGACACGCAACTAGAGAAACGAGCTCCTATGCCACTGAAGTTTTGACCTGCTTATAATTTGTTTTGAATATTAAAAATGAAAGCGTGTGAAGCGTTGGTTGAGTTTGGTTGGTGCTGGCATGATCTAGGTCTTACATGTGGGATTTATGAAGGTCACGTCCTGATTGACGTGCTGTATAATAAACACACACTCCTCAATATGAACATATTCATGAATAGCCTATTTGATATGCATTTAAACATATCAGATATTGAAGTCCCCCTGTGGTGAAAGTCCAGCTTTTAATGTAGTTTATATGTGGTATTTTTAATGTGTAAATTCATAAGTCGACAGCATTGCTGAGTATTTCCTCCTTAAAACTGCAGTGAACCAAAGACAGTCTCAAAAACACACTTTGAAATCGCTGGTGTTTCTGACGTCACAAACTACCTTGTAACCAATCAGATCAACGTGTGATCGTCAACCAGTGGATCTCTGAGCAGAGTGAGTGAGTGGAGGCGGGGCTCATTTGCATATTCATAGAACCGCACATACTAAATGAGGCAAGAGTGTCGAGTTACATTCAAGATATTTTAAGGCATGAAGAATTATTCTTTTTCAAGGAAAAAAACATTTAAATATGTCATTTTGGTGATCAAAGATGAGTTTTAAGGGATAAAATGATCGACTACAGGGGGACTTTAAGGAGAAATGTCTTAACCTCCTTTTTGAACAGACGTGAAAATGCACTTAAATACAAACTTAAACGGTTGTAATTCATGAAAGCTTAGTTTAGACCTACTAAACTAAAAAAAGACACTTCAAATTGTTCCTAAAGTGAAAGAACTTCTAAGAATGAGAATGCTATATAGAAGTTTATTATAAAGCAAATGTAAAAAAAAATTAACCCTAACCCTAATTATATTACATTTCATTGGACAAATTGGAACCTAAATCAAATCAAAGCCAAGTTGTTCCAAATTTGAAGTCTATTGAGTTTGCTGTGAGGGTTTGTTCAGGCGCAGTACCACAAACATCCACCGGGTGAAACACAATCCACATTCTCATTAGTCTTAATTACTATAGTGGAGCGGCTAAGTGCTTATGTTTGGCAGAATCGTTCAGTTTATGATACAAGCGTGAAAATTGGCATGAGCAGTCTCCATGGGTCACTTGACAAGAAAATTGTCCGAGCCACTTGAAATTTCAAGATGGCGGCCATTTTTCAAGATGGCCGACACCTTAGTGGAGCAGTTAAGTGATATAGTGGTTTATTTGGCATGAAAATTGCCATGAGCCTAATTGCTCCACTAAGGTGGTGGCCATCTTGAAAAATGGCCGCCATCTTGAAATTTCAAGTAGCTGTGGGTGGCTTATTGTCTAGTGACCCACAGAGACTGCTCATGCCAATTTTCATGCTTGTATCACCAAATAAACCACTATATCACTTAAATGCTCCACTAAGGTGTCGGCCATCTTGAAAAATGAAAAATCTTGAAATTTCAAGTGGCTCGGACAATTTTCTTGTCAAGTGACCCATGGAGACTGCTCATGCCAATTTTCATGCTTGTATCATAAACTGAACGATTATATCACTTAGCCGCTCCACTACTCTCAATTCAGATCACTGTAATACTATGTAGTGAACATCATCATAAATTAAAGGCTGTACAATAAACATTACCATAATATAAAATGTAAATGATATGTCTTTATTTTTTCACATTATCGTAACTGCTTTTAATCAATTGTTGTATATTATTTCAGAATGCATTAAGCATGAGACACAGACACAGTTTTATTTCCGCTTCTGGTTTCCGGTGAAGTGATGATGTAAAAGCCGGTTCAGAGCTGAGGAACACCAGCCACCATCTCACTCTCAATGCCACACTCATCTCGGCCCCGCAGGATCTTAAAATACCCTGACAAAGACAAAACAGGTCACATCTCACATTTACAATCATAAAGTTCTCAAATTATTATAAATTATAATTATTACATATTAAATAAAAATAATAAAATAAAAATTAATACATATATAAAATCATAGTATCATTATTTCCACAAAATATTATATCAGAAAATAGTTTCTTAGAGGATATGAAACTATTATATAATATATATATATATATATATATATATATATATATATATATATATATATATATATATATATATATATATAATTATTATACATAGTTTTAATAATATATATAAGAAACTATATAAAATATACAATATTATTAAAATAATGTATAATCATTATCCTTCAAAATAATTACATTAATGTATTTAAAAAAAATAAATTATTGTAATTATTATAAATGATAATTATTATACCTAGTTTTAATAATAAATAAATAAATGATTAAAAATATCCTGTTTGTGTCCGGCTCAGTCTCACCGTTGTCTCCCCAGTCGGTGTTCCAGGAGTTGGCCACGAGCCAGAATGGCGTTCCCTTCTCCTCTCCCCAGCCCAGGATCTTCACCGCATGGCCTCCCAGGACAGACCCGGTCACGTGCTGGTACACCCCTGAGAGATCAACACAGTCACACAGAAGCTCTGCAGATGATGGCTAAAAACATGAAACGGAGAGTTCACACATGATCTACTCACCCTGAAGTCATCATAGGTGTGTATGACATTCTTCTGTCAGATGAACACAATCAGAGTTATATAAAAAAATGTCCTGGCTCTTTATAATGGCAGTGAATGACTGTTTCTGTTATGAAGTCCAGAAAAGTGCATCTATCCATCATAAAAGTGCATCTATCCATCATAAAAGTGCATCTATCCATCATAAAAGTGCATCTATCCATCATAAAAGTGCATCTATCCATCATAAAAGTGCATCTGTCCATCATAAAAGTGCATCTATCCATCATAAAAGTGCATCTATCCATCATAAAAGTGCATCTATCCATGATAAAAGTGCATCTATCCATCATAAAAGTGCATCTGTCCATCATAAAAGTGCATCTGTCCATCATAAAAGTGCATCTATCCATCATAAAAGTGCATCTATCCATCATAAAAGTGCATATATTCATCATAAAAGTGCATCTATCCATCATAAAAGTGCATCTATCCATCATAAAAGTGCATCTATCCATCATAAAAGTGCATCTATCAGTCATAAAAGTGCATCTATCCATCATAAGTGCATCTATCCATCATCTATCCATCATAAAAGTGCTTCTATTCATCATAAAAGTGCATCTGTCCATCATAAAAGTGCATCTGTCCATCATAAAAGTGCATCTATCCATCATAAAAGTGCATCTATCCATCATAAAAGTGCATCTATCCATCATAAAAGTGCATCTATCCATCATAAAAGTGCATCTATCCATCATAAAAGTGCATCATAAAAGTGCATCTATCCATTTAGTCATTTAGCAGATGATCTATCCATCATAAAAGTGCACTTTTATGGACTTAACTTATGGACATAACAGAAACAGTCATTCACTGCCATTATAAAGCTTGGAAGAGCCAGGACATTTTTTAATATAACTCTGATTGTATTCGTCTGACAGAAGAATGTCATTTACACCTATGATGACTTCGGGGTGAGTAAATCATGGGCTAATTTTCATTTTTGTGTGAACTATCCCTTTAAAGCGTGTGGTTCTGACCCGTCTTGTAGAGCAGGAAGTCCTCATAGACGGTGAAGGCCGCTTCCACCGGGCCGTTGTTGTAAAGTTCAGTCATGATCTGCTTGGGGTCCGAGGGAAGGTTGTACGCTTTATAGCCTGCAGGGGGCGACGGAGTCAGTCAGAGTTATAGAGACAGAGGAGATGAAGCAGCAGGAACTCACCGAAGTGTTTGTCGTGTGTGTAGGGGACGCTGTACTGCGGGATACAGGCGGCGTCACACTGCGGGGTGTCCTGCTCTCCTGAACACGGCGGACGCGTGCCGTTCACATGATGCTCACAGGGGGCGATGCTGTAGGGTCTGCAGCCTAGACATGTGCAGAAAGACCTCATTTATTTTATTAGTAGTATTATTTTTATTTTAATATTTTATTTTATTTGTATTTATTTTAACTTTTTTCATTTAAATGTATGTATTTTAACATTTTATTATTTTATCTTAATGTTTTGTTAGTTTCTTATTTTGTTATATTTTTATTTATTTTAATATTTATTTATTTTATTCAAAGTTTAATTTAATTAATTTTATATTTATTTTAATATTCTATAATTTTATAATTTTATTTTTGTTATTTCTTATCAATGTTATTGTATTTTATTATTTATTTTATTTTGTTTGTTTTTATTTTATTATTTTGTTTAATTTTAATATTTTGTTATTTTATTATTTTTTATTTATTGTAATATTTTATTGTATTATTTTTGTTTAATTTTACTTAATAAATTAAATGTTTGCCATTTTATTATTTATTTAATATTTTGTTTAATTTTAATATTTTGTTATTTTATTTATTATTTTTGTTTGTTTTAAAGTTACATTTTAATGTATTTTTATTTATTTATTTCAATATTCTGTTCAACCATATTATTGTACCAAAGTTTCATAGTTTTATAGGATGTGACCTGTGACTCATCTCACACTTTTTTTGCAGAACACAAAAGGAGATATTTATCATAATGTTCATGCCACCATACTAGATGATGTTACTGCAGATTTGACAAATGAAACTGTAATGTAAAACTAACGTAAATCCAGCAGAATGAAGTTGATGAGCCTCAGTACAGTTATTCTTTATTATTATACTGTAAAGATCCAGACTCACCCACGTTGGATCCATAAAGTCCTCCGGTCACCAGGCCGGATTTAGTCCAGTAATCCCACGCTTCTGCCGGATAACCTCCAGAACACCTGAGAATCAGCACAGATGTTACAGATGTTTCTACTCAGATGTTAAACCATAACTATAACTATAACTATAACCATAACCCTAACTATAACTATAACTGTAACCATAACCATAACTATAACCATAACCATAACTATAACCATAACCATAATCATAACCATAACTAGAACCATAACCATAACTATAACTATAACTATAACCATAACCCTAACTATAACCATAACTATAACCATAACCATAACCATAACTAGAACCATAACCATAACTAGAACCATAACCATAACTAAAACCATAACCATAACTATAACTATAACCATAACCATAACCATAACCATAACCCTAACTATAACTATAACTATAACCATAACTATAACCATAACCATAACTATAACCATAACCATAATCATAACCATAACTAGAACCATAACCATAACTAGAACCATAACCATAACTAAAACCATAACCATAACTATAACCATAACCATAACTATAACTATAACCATAACTAAAACCATAACTAGAACCATAACCATAACTATAACCATAACCATAACTAAAACCATAACCATAACTATAACCATAACCATAACTAAAACTATAACTATAACTATAACCATAACTATAACCATAACCATAACTATAACCATAACCATAACTAAAACCATAACCATAACTATAACCATAACCATAACCATAACTATAACCATAACTAAAACCATAACTATAAACATAACCATAACTATAACCATAACCATAACTAAAACTAAAACTATAACCATAACTATAACCATAACTATAACTATAACCATAACTATAACCATAACTATAACCATAACCATAACTAAAACCATAACTATAACCATAACTATAACCATAACCATAACCATAACCATAACTATAACCATAACTATAACCATAACTAAAACTATAACTATAACCATAACTAAAACCATAACTATAACTATAACCATAACTAGAACCATAACCATAACCATAACCAAAACCATAACTATAACCATAACTATAACCATAACCATAACCAAAACCATAACTATAACCATAACTATAACCATAACTAAAACCATAACCATAACTATAACTATAACTATAACCATAACTATAACTATAACCATATCTATAACCATAACTAAAACCATAACCATAACTATAACCATAACCATAACCCTGACTATAACTATAACCATAATTTATAACCATGACTACAGCTGTTGAACGGTGTGTGTGTGTGTTGCTGAGGACACACACCCGAAGCCGCACTCCTCACAGCAGGACAGCAGATCTTCAGCCGAGATCTCCACAGAAACCTTTCCTTTACTGTGGATGCAGATGCGGTCAGACATGGCTTCCGCCGCACCGAACGCCTGCACACACAACACACATCACTACAGGAATAACACAGAGAAATAATGGCATTGCACTACAATACAAAAATGAGTGAGAAATAAGAAGAAGTGAGAAAAAGTCATGCAAAAAGTAATGTAACGCAGCACTAATTATAAAAAGTACTGCGTTACGTTGCTTTTGCGTTACTTTTTCTCAGCTGGGCTGGGCTTGCTTGTTTGTTTTAATAACAAGATAAAAAGTTCTATTTTTGGTAAATGTAAAGGCCCTTTCACAGCAAAAGTGAAGTGAATAATCCTCAGGCTGAAGGAAACGCATGTTTACTCCTGTACAGTAGAGGGCGCCGCTGAAACTAACCTCTTACTTCTAAATCTAAAGTGATTTTTGCTTATTAGTATGGTTGAAGTAGATCTTGAAGGTCTGCAGCAAAGACATTGGTAAATAAAGTGAGATTAAATACATCAAGTATTTTTGTGTAATTTAATATAGTTAATTATAAAAGTTGTGTGTAAAATTCTGAGATTGCATTTTACTGTTTTTATTCATTTTGAGGGATACTGAATGTTTTTGTGCAAGTGAGATGAGTAATTGCATGTTCACATTTAGTCTAGAACTACAATAACTATCATATCACACACACACACACACACACACACACACACACACGCACACACACCACCTCACTTTCTCTCAACATGAGCTGTCAGTCAATAAATGTGAAAAAGTAACTCGAAATCTTGAGTTATCTCGAAATATTTCTACTTTAATCTGGAAATATTAAACATTTCGACTTTAATCTGGAAATATTAAATATTTCGACTTTAATCTGGAAATATTAAATATTTCTACTTTAATCTGGAAATATTTCTACTTTAATCTGGAAATATTTCTACTTTAATCTGGAAATATTAAATATTTCGAATTTAATCTCAAAATATTTCTACTTTAATCTGGAAATATTAAATATTTCTACTTTAATCTGGAAATATTAAATATTTCGACTTTAATCTGGAAATGTTTCGACTTTAATATGGAAATATTTCGACTTTAATCTCAAAATATTTCTACTTTAATCTGGAAATATTAAATATTTCGAATTTAATCTGGAAATATTAAATATTTCTACTTTAATCTGGAAATATTTCTACTTTAATCTCAAATATTTCTACTTTAATCTGGAAATATTAAATATTTCGAATTTAATCTCAAAATATTTCTACTTTAATCTGGAAATATTAAATATTTCTAATTTAATCTGGAAATATTAAATATTTCGACTTTAATCTGGAAATATTTCGACTTTAATCTGGAAATATTAAATATTTCTAATTTAATCTCAAAATATTTCTACTTTAATCTGGAAATATTAAATATTTCGACTTTAATCTGGAAATATTCAATATTTCGACTTTAATCTCGAAATATTTCGACTTTAATCTCGAAATATTTCGAATTTAATCTGGAAATATTAAATATTTCGAATTTAATCTCAAAATATTTCTACTTTAATCTGGAAATATTAAATATTTTGACTTTAATCTGGAAATATTTCGACTTTAATCTGGAAATATTTCGACTTTAATCTGGAAATATTTCGACTTTAATCTGGAAATATTTCGACTTTAATCTTTAGCGTTTTTTTCAGTGTGGATGAGAAACTTTTGAAAAACGCCTGAAAAAAACGCCTGTGCGGACGGAGAGCGGTGTTATCAAATGTATACGGATTAATGTATACATAGCGTCACACACACACACACACACACACACACACACACACGTGTACGAATGTTTACCCAGCAGGAGCCGCAGGACCCCTGATCCCGGATCTGCCCGAGGCTTTTACAGTACGGCCACTCGGCCCGCGGGTCGAAACTGTCCGGAAGATTCACGTCGGCGGCGTGTTTCACCCTGCAGACGCAGAAAACACACACACACACACACACACACACACACACACACACACACACACACACACACACACACACACTCACACTGAGGAAAATCTGTTCTTTATGCTGAATCACTTTTTATTCAGATATTAAACCCTTTCAAACCACTTTCGGTTACACTTTATTTTACAGTGTCCTTGTTACATATCTTACATGTACTTACCATAGTAATAACAGTAAATTATGCATAATTACATGCAACTAACCCTCAACCAAACCCTAATCCTACCCTAACCCTATAGTAAGTACATGTAGTTAATTATTATTACTCAGTACTTAAATATATAATTACACTGTAACAATGACACCTTAAAATTAAGTGTACCCCCACTTTCCACAAAAACATTGTAGTTTTTTTTGTGGTTTGTCTGATAATCCTGGCATTGTTTGTTTCAAATACTGTTGGTTCTTTGACTTAATGCTTTTGTTCCTCTTTTTTGTAAGTTGCTTTGTATAAATGCATAAAATGTAGATGTAATTAAGAAAATATGTTTTAAATAAAGAAAATCAAGCCCATTTTTAAGAGCATTTTTTCATTGTGACATTATTTTGCACATTTAATCCCCTAAATTCTCATTTTTATTTCATGAAGAGCAATTTTTGTCATTATTTCTCATTGTTACTTATGTATTTATTGTAGAGCAATGTTGTCATTATTTCTTATTTATTTATTTATTTATGTAATATAGCAAAATTTTTGTCAATATTTTTCATTGTTATTTATTTATTGATTGATTGATTGATTGATTGATTGATTGATTTATTGTAGGGATGCAGGATATATCGGCCACCATATCGGTATCGGCTGATAAATGTTCTATTTGATGTTATTGTTATCGGTCCGATAAGAAAACTTTGCCGATCTATTAAATCCGATAAATACTGTACTATTTCCTTCAGCTGAGACTCTTCAGATGCGACTGTTCAACATGATGGATTTGAATTGCTTGAAATATGATTGAAATCACTTTGAAAAAGGAAAATATGTTTAATGCAACATGTCTCATAAGAGCAAATCTGTCATCAAATTATAATGAGAATCATGGCTTTTATTTGTGAGACATTTGTTTTTGTAACCATGCTCTCAAAAATTATATAAAAATTTTGGATTTAGATTTATCGGTCAATATATCGGTTTTCAAATATAAAGAATTATCGGTTATCGGTATCGGCCAAAATGTTCATATCGGTGCATCTCTAATTTATTTTAGTGCGATTTGTCATTATTTCTCATTGTTATTTTTTAATTTGTATTTTTTTATTTAATTTAGTGCAATTTTTGTCATTATTACTTATTTTTATTTATTTAATGCAGTGCATTTTTGTCATTATTTCTCATTGTTGTTATTTATTTATATACCATAGTGCAATTTTTTAAACCATTTTTTAAATAATTGTTCTCATTTATTTTATGCAGTGCAATTTTTGTCATTTCTCATTGTTATTTATTTATATTATTGTTTTGCAAATCAGCATAAATTAAAGTTTGTACAATAAATATTGCCATAATATATTAGTACTTTAACATTTTTTTTCATACTATAATGAGAATTTAGTTTTTAATGATTTGTTTAATTAGTCTATTAATGCATTTTATTTTAGAACGCATTACCCATGTCAGTGTCAGTGACTACCCATTAAAATGACTGTGTGTGTGTGAAACTCAGATGTATACAAATGCAAATGTTAACAACTTTACACACATGCATGTGGCAGATGCTTTTCAACCCACTGAACTTTAAATAAACACAGATCAAAGCATTTTAGCATGCAGATTAATTGCATTTATTGCTGTTTTATGACAGAATTCATTTCCTGAGGTGATGCTAAATCATAAATTGGTCTTGTTTCTCCTCAGTTTTAGACTCACGTGTCAGGCAGTCGGGGGCCGTTCATCAGGGTCCCACAGAGGGACTTCAGAAATCTCGACGGCACATTCTGGAAATTCACACCCGCCTGAGAAGAACCGAAAGAGGAAGACAGAAGACAGAAGACAGGAGGATAAGCAGGTGCATCAGTCCTTCAAACAGAGCAGAAAAACCAAACCCCTCCTACCGTCCACGTGGTCTGGGCCGTGTTGATGATGTTGATCATGTCATGTGACCCTGTGGAGAGATGTGGGCGGCCACAGGTGACGGACAGCAGAGCACACACACACACGACACACACACGCCACATCCTGAGGAAATACAGCAGAGTTATTGCTGTGGAGTGAAATTTAGCATTGATGTTAAATATGTAAAAAAATACAATATTAATTAAAAATATAAAACGTATTTTAAATTAGATACAAATAAAACACATAAAATACTTATTTTGATTTCTTCTAAAACTTGTTTTAATTTCATTGTAATATTTGATTAACCATGACTCTAATTTTTATGTGAATAAAAATGTCAGAATAAGACTAATAAAAAATTAAGACATTATTACTTAAAAATATAAAATTTAAATATAACTCATAAAATATATTTTTTTTATTAAAAATTGTTACAATTTTATTGCAATATTTGATTAACCATGTTTGTAATATTCATGTGAATAAAATATTAAGACTATTCATAATTAAAATTATAAAATATATTTAAATGAGATCAAATCCAAATCCAAAAAAAAAAAAAAAAACGCATGTAAAATTATTCTGAATTTTTAAAATAAAAACTTGTTAGTTTCATTGCAATATTTGATTAAGACATTATTAATGAAAAATATAAAACATTTAAATTACACACAATCTAAATTAAAATGCAACACAAAATATATTATTTATATATTTTTTTTATTAAAATTTGTTAAATTTTCATTGCAATACAATATGTGAATAAAAGACTAATTAAACATTTAAATTCGATTACATTTAAATAAATTTACATAAATACATATAATTATATATTTTATTAACACTATCTAGTCTATAAAAGTTCTAAACAATTATGCTACACTTACATAAAAATGTCTCGGATAAAATTTCAGAACATTTCATGCCACATTATTTTTCAAACCATTCAAGATACTAATATTGTAAGAACAGAGTTTACCTGAGCATCAGATTCTGTTCCTCTGTCTCTCGAGCTGAAGATTCACCAAAGCCACAAGATGTGAGATTCACTCTGTTTAAAGCCCCCGGTTCAGTAAAACATCATGTGAGCGACGGTCAGGTGCTCTAACAGCCGTCACAAGACAAGCAAAGGTCTAAAGCAGAGAAAGTGTTTATGTCTGCAGGTGCAACATCACACACACGTCTCCACAACACTCAAACATGCATCAATGAAGCAAATGAGACATTCATATATTTAATATCTCTAAATTTATTTACAAACCAAACTCCCACATTACATAGCAATGCTAAATACACTGAATGTTGGTATGTACAGTTCTTGCGAGCTTTTCCACATAAAAGCTGTATATTAAGGACACTTCACAGTCACATGTTTTGGTTCGTTGCTTCGTTCGCAGTGACTGAATGAATATTCAAACTGACCCACTGAAAAATGGACCAATTCATGTGCAAAACCATCAAAACACATGATCTCACTCTTCAAAACCACTTCAAACCTGTCAAAACCACGTCTGGGTCACTTTCACCCCATAATCAAGAGGGGAAAAAAGTCTTTAAGACTGACATTATATTCATCATTATTTTTTTTTTTTTCATTTGTTTTATTTTATTTATATAAATCCAACAACTGAGAAAATCAGCACTGAGAAATTGTGCAATGAAAATAATGCATTATAATACTTTACAATGCAGCAAAATATAATAGTCCCAAAATTAGGCTTTTTTCTTCGATTTTGTGGTGAAATATGACGGGTTTCGTGCGATGAAGGGTTTTTAATCGTCAGAATGCAACCGCTTGAAAGCCTGCATGTAATTAAAACAAAACCAATCTGTCTAAATGACAGATTATGAATTTTATAATCGCAATGAAAATGTTTTTCTGCCCGTGAGCTTGACGTTTAGGATGGTCTGATGGAACAAGCAAAAAAACACAAAAAAAAAAACACAGGAAATCAACAAAATCCTCCGTGTCACAGAAATCACACACTCGAGTCTCAAATGCATAATAATGTCCGTCAGAGATGCGTTTACTGCAACCGGATGAATCTCAAGGTCAGACAGGTCATATTTCATCCCATAAACAGATGAAAAAACACAGACATTATATATTTAAACTATATATGACAATTTATACAAATCTTACTATACACTGTACATGTATGTTATAAATTGTTTGTGTGTGTGTGTGTGTGTATTATATATATATATATATATATTTTACAAACAAGTTATAATATACATGTACATACACACATATATATATATATATATATATATATATGTATATATATGCATGGTCATATATATAGCTTAAATATATACAATCCGTTATTTTTCCAGTTTTATGTATATGTAGCATAAATAAATTACATATATAAAAACTACATATTCACACGCATACATATCCTTATATATTTTAATTTATATATATTATTTATATTTGAAGTATATGTATGCATGTGTATGTAGTTTTAAAAAATGTTATGCTACATAAATATATATATATAACATTATTATTTATATATTATTCATATTTATAAAAATATTATATTTTTATTGTATTTATTATAAAAGTCAGAAATTGTAATAGGCTTAATTTTCTCAAAGCAAAATCTGATTTCTTATTTCTCCTCGCTTGATTATGAGGTGAAACACGACCTGGACATGTGTTTGTGAGATTCACCTAACAGAAAACAAGCTTGGACTCCCGAACTCAAGCCTTTTATTCAGTCCTCTTGTTTGGGCAGGTGTGTGTGTGTGTGTGTGTGTGTGTGTGTGTCAGTGTCCCTGCATGTCGGCGCCCCCTGGTGGCCCCGCGGTGGCGTTCAGGTACTGCCAGCTGAGGGCCGCCAGGATCATCGCTGCCGACACACACACCGGAGAGATGTGATGCGCTCGGGGCGTCAGCGCTGCTCGGGACACACTCTTCTCCCCGATCAGATTCAGGACACACAGCGTTTGCTCCCGGGACGGGTCCGTGATGGAGACTTTCTGCAGGATCTGTGGGGGAACGACGGGATTACAGGATTAATAGGTGTATTTGAGTTTATTGCCATATCAGCATCACCGGATATTACACGGCAGACACATATTAAACATTTAACAACATATCATAACTATAACATAATGAAAACAAACTTAGACAAAAAATAAAGAAAAATAAATTACATACATACATGATATATATTAGAGCTACATGATTCTGGATAGATTTTAAATAGAGATCAAGATTCTTCCATGATTTTAAAGGGGTCATATAATGGTACATGAACTTTTACAAGTTGATTGTACTGAAATGTGTGTTGGCAGTGCCTGTACACAACCATCATATAATGATAAAAATCCATCCAGTGTTTTTTTTTTAATCTCCTTGTTTTCCCCCATCTCAAATCGAGCCGTCACAAGATCGGACGCCCCTCCCACGATTGTTGATTGTCAGCAGCGTTTCGACAAAGACCCGCCCTGAGCGAGCTGTCAATCATAGTCTGCATTGTTGATACGCTGGAGCACTGTCTATGAGCAGAATGGCGTCTAAGTGATTGTGGTGTGTGTTCTTGGGTGTAATAAGGAACACAGCATCATGTTGATGTTCCTAAATCCGAACCGTTGAAGACGCAGTGGCTGAGTTTGTTCTCGAAGGGAATATTCCCCACGATCAACGTCAATGCTTTCATGTTTGCGCGAATCATTTCCCACACCAGACTGCTTTACACACGAGGGTCAGTATAAAGCTGGTTTTGCTAAGAAGCTGCTCCTGAAAAAAGGATCGGTACCAACTATTCGTGTTCCTGCTGCACCTCCAGGAGAACTGAAGTGAGTGAATGTTTTATTAACCTTTATATTAACCTCTATATTAATCTTTGCAAATCGCTGCACGCTTCACGATGAATGCGGCTGTTTACACTCAGGGTACATTACGGCATGCTTTCTATGTACAACGTTCTCAATATAATTCATAATCCCACGTTTATAATGAACAACGCGTTATGGTTATTGTGTTATTATTACAAACGGTGTACGCACAGAACAGAGGGGCGGGGCGAGCAAAGCTCATTATCATTTAAAGACACATGCACTGAAACGGCGTGCTGAAAACAGAGCTGTTTTTGACCAGGTAAAATGAGTGTTTTCTTACAATACTAATGAGAATTTTTAATTAAAGTGTATTACAAACTTTTCATTTAGACCCTAAAGAATCATAATAACTTGTACAAAAATGGCATTATATGACCCCTTTAACTAAACAAAATAACATGTAAATTATTAGAGGTTCTGACTAAATGTTGATCGCTGCAGTTTATTTAAAAATTGTTAATGAATTATTTATTATTTTTTCGAATCTCTTGAACGAATGATTCAATGTCAAACACGTTTTAACGGTCTCTGGTCGCCACCTACTGGTGTAACGATGTAATGATACAATCTTCATTTGAAGCTTCAAGTCACTTTTAAAAGGTGATTTACTCTATTTTGATCTTTACCGCAGACATCAGTGTTTATATCTGAACTATACACTTTTATCCCAGTACTTCTGTGATAATATGAATTACTGTAACACAGAAATAATGATACTGTTATATATATATATATATATATAGAGAGAGAGAGAGAGAGAGAGAGAAATAATAGGCACAGAAGGATAAGTAAAGTACGCACCTCCTGACTGTACTGTGCGATGATGCTCTGAACGGCACCCATGTTTGTGGCCTGCATCATGAGCGTCACCGCCTGACCCTTCCGGATCTTCACCACACCCTGAAACACCTGAGGATTGTTGTAGCACGCAGACAGAGTCGCTATCGCCATCACCTGGCCGGAGGAACAACAGCAACAGAACATGCTCAAACTTCACAGCAAATATACATGGTAGCACTTTATTTCGATAGTCCACTTTAGACATTCTACTAACTATAAGTAACTTTGCAACAACTAGACACCATTTTGTGTTGTTTTAGTGCTATACTACAACTACATTACCATACTATCTTAGCATTTATTCATATTTTGAATTAGTTATTATTTTTAAATGTTCCTTTAATTTTATTACATAAAAGTTTTTTAATGACTTTTTATTTTATTCATGTTTATTATTTCAGTCATTTTAGCACATCAATCTAAACTAAACAAATATTAAACACTTTGCCTTCGCAACTCAAATAAAATAAGTTTACAATTTTCACATTCTATTTTGAATTTGTTTTAGTTTTCATTTGAATTTTAGTTAGTTTTAATAATTTTGTTTGCGTTTTTGTCATTTTTATTTGTTTTAGTTTTTTTTAAATACATATATTTTGTTTTTATTAATTCATTTATTTCAGTTTTACTTTTAGTAAATTAAATAAATTTGAAATTTTGCCTTTGCATTTAACTGAAATAATTTTTTTAATATTCTATTTTATTTCAGTTTTTAGCATTTTTAGTTTTAGATTTACTTAACAACATCAAGTGGAAAACAAATGCATTCTGTGTGAACGGCAATATGGCAATGCAAATTCAGTTTTTAAAACCGCACATTCATCTGTGTGCAATTTTTATGTTCATTTCTATCAATCCGCACCCTGATAGCATTAGATAATGTGATGTAAGATGTGCTCACTATCCCTGTGTGTGTTTATAACAGCATTAAACTTGACATAAACAGATGTAGGTTCAGTGTTCAGCAGAAAATAGGGCTGATTAGAGTCAGGAATGAAGCGTCTCACTTGAGGAATGAAGTGTCTCACCTGAGGAATGGCACAGAAGTTGAAGACGCTCTGGTTGCGGAGGCGGGACAGGTATGCGATGACATCAGGGACGTGGCGGAGGGCGTCAGTCACCAGCAGGTTGAGGCAGGACAGGGCAGAGCTCAGGTTTTGAGGCTGGGCAAAATCCTCCAGACGGGACGCAAACTGACTCCAGGCCTGCAGCACAGAAACAACCATTAATAATAAACCACGTTTTAACAGTAAAAAACTGTAAAAATGCTACGCTAAAATAAGCTGGTTAACAGTAAGTTCCTTTACCATACACAGTAGGGGTGTCACTATATATCGCAATACAAAAATGCACCAATATGTATTGTGGATAGTGATAATATGTATCGTGTATAATTCACCCAAAATGAAAATTTTTGTGTGAGAAAAAATTCAAGTTTTCAGAGTTTTTAGTGTCAGTACTACATTAAACTACTATATATAATGTTGAATATAATGTATAATAATGCAATGGGGGAATATTTGTGGGTCCTGATAATGCCAAATGTCTGTTACCAGTTAAAAGTGGCTTACGTTATTTTAAATATATCTAGTCAGTGACAGTGAAAGCATATTTGTCTAAATAATTCTATATTTTCAGATTTAGAATCAAGAATATTTGTATTCTGGTGCCTCTATTGTCCTGAGCTTTGGGTTTCCAGCACCAAGTCCAAGACTATTCATTTACACACACAATTTAACGCCAAATTTAGCATTTAAATCAACAGTACATTTTCTGTTAACCTTTTCTCATATGTCTTGAAGTATCGCAATAATATCGTATCATGAGATATATCGAATCGTGACATGAGGGAATCGTTACACCCCCAATATACAGTGAAATAAAGGGAGATTATGTAATTTTATTGTAAAATAGTGTTAAATGTGCAGATTTTGGAAGCAAATACGAACTGTCATCTTTTAATTTACAGTAAATAACCGTAAACTGTTTGCAGTCCAATTAAACTGACTTTTTCACAATTTACTGCGTGACACTATATTTGATTTTTAATAATTATGTTTCTTGTTAGTTTTTGTAATTGTGTATGTTAGTGTCTTATGTATACCCGTAATTATATTATTGTTAACAAAAATCAAAATCACAAAAAAAAAAAAAAATGTAATTACTAGAAATAAAATTCATGTTTCTTATTAGTTTTTGTTATCAATTATGTACATTTAGTGTCTTATGTATAATTATATTAATGGAAATGGCTAATAAATCAATAAGTGGTCCTCTGCCGCCATCTACTGGTTATAGTGGTAATTTTATATATTTTTAAAATAAAAGTTTGTCTGTTAAAGGGGTCATCGGATGCCCATTTCCCACAAGTTGGAATGATTCTTTAAGGTCTAAATGTAAAGTTTGTAACAAACTTTGGTTAAAATTCCTCAACGGTTGTGTAAAACAGCTCTGTTCACAGAGACCCGTTTCGGTGCATGTCTCTTTAAATGATAATGAGCAACTGCTCGCTCGTGGGGCGTGTCGACACAAGACACTTAAAGTGCTGCCTTGGCAGACAGTATACAAATGGCTGAGGTCGGAAATATGCTAATATGGGAAATATGCTAATACGGGACAGTCTGTCAGTGGTCTTGGGCGGAGCAATATGACATCATATTGCTCAGAAAATCCAAACGGCTTGACTATTGAGATCGTTTAGGCTTTTTGAGGATTACAAAAAAAGGAGTGAATGGATTTTTTTCATTATATGGTGGTTGTGTCCACACACTGTAAAGACACATTTATATGCAAACACCATATAAAAGTGAATTTTGCATCCGATGACCCCTTTAAATTAAAGCTGCATGTACCTCCTGTGGCCAGAAGGCCCGTCCCTGCTGCTGGTCCTCCAGATAGTCCCTGATGATGTTGGTCTTCTGGAGGAACAGACCCATGGAGTTTGCCAGCTCTGTGTCCCGGCCCACCTCAGCGTCCTCCAGCTGGGACGCGGAGAACAGTCGGGACAGTCCGATCCCCACCAGACCCGCCACATAATGACAGTACTGAAGGGGAAAACAGGGACATTAACCGGCTGATTTATGCTAAAAGCATTTATACACAGCGGGACAGATGTTTACAACATTATGTTAGTGCTGGGCGGTATGACCAAAAATCCATATCACAGTATTTTTCTAAATTATCCCGGTTTCACAGTATATGACAGTATTATTTTTTTCAAGCATGACTGGGTGTTAATCACATCTTCTACTGATTGAGAGAGGAGATACTGCAGTAGATTGACTTAGAATGCCCTATTTTACTGTCATGAGTGGATATTGTAGAAAAAAATCCACACTAGTATTAATACAGGTTTGCAAGGCTGTTTATAAAGAGCTACCAGCAGGAGGCGCTGTAGGAGCGGCAGAAACAGCGGTTTCCTCGGTAACGGCTCATAAATGCGGCTTTATCAGGAAAGATAAAGAAAGATTACATGAAAATAACATCGAAACTTTCCTAAAGACGGTCATTTCCCTTCAAACATTCATATAAAAACCCCCGCGCCGCGTTTTGACATTAGCTGCGTTTCCATTCCCCTTCAAATTGCGCAAATTGAAATTGCGAATTGAAAATACGCCCAATGGAAACACGTCAATTTCGCAAAAATGGCCATTTATCGCAAAAAAAAGTTTTTACGCTCACATGATGTGGTTTTTCAGGCAATTCGAAAAAGAAATATTTCGCAAAACTGCAATGGAAACAGTTTTTGCGCATTTACAGTCACCTGACGTAGATGACGTGGTTTGTTTGTACAGAATACGAGACAGAGCTCTTTATTAAATTCATAAAAGACAAAATAATTACAGGAATAATGGATTCTAAACCTCAAATAAATGCCACAATCAAGAGCTTGAAGCAGAAATGAGGGAGAAACACCCAGAAACACCTCATGTGCCGCTCACAATTATAATAAGGGTGGTTCCTTAGCATTAATGCTTGGAAAAAACACATACATCTCCTTCCATTAATAATGATGGCCAGTGCAGTGGTTGGGATTGTGGGATATAGTACATAAACCCACCAACGTCCGTTACCGTGTTTTTGGAATGATTTTACTTATCGTGAGAGGAAAAATTAAGTTTTAGTCGCATAACATCGGTTAATGGAAACGCCGTCATTTCGCAATAGTTTTTTGTCGACATTTAGAAAAAAATTGCAAAAGTTTTGCGCAAATCTGTAATGGAAACGTTTGAAAATTGAAACGTGAAATTCTCATGTTTATTCAACGATGTCAAAGCCAACCAGAAATATATTTTCCAAAAGGCTGTGTTGATATTGTGAACCAATGTGTGGGAAACAATATAATTTGACAGCTATCGATTATAGTTTAACCTATCCATCTTCACCGTCACGTTTAGTAACACACACACACACACACACACATCTGTGCATCACCACAGTTACAGTGAAAAGACCCTCTCAAACAGTGTCGCACCGCGTTCCCAACGTTGTTAAAGCGTCATACTCCGGTATTGCGGTATATTAAAAATTACTATCATAACAAAAATAAACACTGGTATTCGGTATGAACCGGTATACAACCCAGCAACACACATGTTGACCAATGTACTTTACATCATCTCAGTAAAATAGACAAAATAGTAGAATAGTAATAGAGTAAAAATAATAAAAATTATCATCAAAAAGAAGAATAGTTCATGGCAAACAAATGTGTCTTAAATTGTACTTTAAAAACATGTTCAGAGTCAGCGTCCCTAACACATGTAATGGTATGTAAAGCTGTAATGGTAAGCTATTCCAAAGTCTTAGCGCTACTACCGCAAATGCACAATCCCCTTTCTGGCTTAACTTGGTCCTTGGAATTTTAAGCAAATTTTAAGTTGTTACATTATACAAATATTGCATGCAGAAATGCTTTAGGATGACAGTGAAAGCACTTCTGCTTCTTGGTTTGCTGAGTTATGTGTGTATAAATCTACATGCGTATGGATAGACGTCAAACACACTGCCAAACGCGCATGTGAGACGGTGTGAAGTTTACTTTGTCCCACTCCTTCATTGAAGCGACTTTCTTCTCCAGGAATTCAGCCATTCCTGCGCCCATCCGGTGACAGATGTCTGAAATGACGTCCCGATACTCTTGGCCCAAATTCCTGAACTCCACTGAAATCTGAAGAGAATAATGATAATAATAAATGTGTACTCAAACATAAACAAAGAATCTAGTTTACGCTTAAAAATGCAAAGGCATCAGGACCGTAAACAATAAAACAAAGAAAAATGTGAAAAAGGAAAGTTCAAGTAAAAAAAATTTAAATAAAATAAAAAACACATTTTCCACTGATTATTTACTGGTTTTAGTGAGTCACAGGAAACTGGGGTTTAAATGAATTATATTCTAAATAAATTATTTTAAAATTATATTTTTTATTAAATTGTTCTTAGTCAAAATGTAGATGATTAAAATGTGCTTTTAAATTCTTTTTAAGATTTAATTTAGTTTTTTGCTATAGGCTCTGATGTCTTATTTAAAAGTTAATATATTTATACATAAATGGTCCTTCTTGTGCAGAATAAAATAACTTTATAAAACATATCATAATAATATATTATTAAACACACATATACATATATATAAATATATATACACACATACACACACATAGATACATATATATATTAGAGGTGGGCATAGATTAATTTTTTTAATCTAGATTAATCTAGATTAAAATGGCTCATTTGAATTCTGCCGAAGGCATTCAGAATATGTGTGCTACCCAAATAATGACTATAAAAGTAAGTCTTTGAGAACGGGTTTCTCAAGCCAGGTGGCGCATTAGACCAGGGGCTCATCTCCTGTTTCCACAATGCATCACAAACTGCTTGAGAAAGCTGTTCTACTCATAGACTGTAAAAGGTTACTACTGTACTGTTACCGTCCGTAGGCAACATTAGGTAGGCCTATGTTATTATCAACTACTATAGGATATCAATTAGGGATGGGCGATATGGCCTAAAATCCATATTGTGATATACATTGCAGCCTCTTGCGATAACGATATTATAATAAAACCATTTCAGAACAGGTTACACAGACCCTGCTAAACAACTGCTAAAAGGTTGTTTTTTTTTTGTTTTTTTTTGAAAGGGTGTATGTAGTTTTGAGAACATATATTGTGCAAAACTGTAAGTATACAACATAATTTTGCAGATAAATAAAATGTAAGTACACTAGCTGCAGAGACTTAAGTAGGTCTAATGTTTATTATGGCTTGGAGCTTATGAAACCCCAAATTTAAAATGAGAATATTGTCTAACTGATGTCTTTTCAGTTAAAAAGAAACACAACAACGATTCTTAAAATCGGGCGCTTTTAATAAAAAGAGATTATGTGCTACACCACTCACTAAGATATATTGGGAATAATACGCGCGCGCTGGTATTCAGTGATATGTTTCGTTTTGAATTTGAGGTGGTAGAACGGATTAGTCGTGTGTTAACTTACCGAACTGTTACACCACACAGTCTACGTCGGACGGCTTAAATCCGAACCAAGTCCAAATAATGGATGTTGCACCGATCTTTTACACCAGCTTTCACTTTCAGCCGTGTTTACTTAAGATGACGACGAATATGATGCGTTGCAGCCGGGTGTACCTCGCGGCCGCGGGTAGATTGCGTCATCATAGCTTGTGTAGCTTGAGCCAGCTCTCAACCCAACTTGGAGAATAGATTAACGGCGATATTTTTTTTATATAAAAATATTTAAAAAATTGTTTTTATAACGCAGCGCGTTAACGCCGATAACGGCCCACCACTAATATATATATATATATATATATATATATATATACAGTATATACACACATTTATGTGTGTTTAATAATAATAATAATAATATTATCATAATATTTATATTTTGTATGTATATATACACACACATTTATGTATTAGTGCTATATACATCCTATATTTAAAATGATATGGTCCTAAAACAGGCCTCACATTCTTCATGCAAAACCGAATTCCTCACATTTTGATGTTGATATTGTGGTGTCACATGATGATTGTGTGAGACTGACCGTGGGGAAATCCTCCAGGACCTGCCGGTCTTTCTCCCGGCTCTCGGTGAAGCTCCACTCGGGCTGGTAGAGGAACGAGTGGAAGTCGTGCAGCATCGGGACCTTCTTCTCCAGCGGGATGGTCATGTCGTCCTCCACGGTGTCCAGGGCTCGCAGAACCAGGTAGAAAATACACACGGCATGCCTGAGTGACACATTGAAGAACAATTCAATATCCAGGGGAGGAGGGTTTGATATTAACTTTTCACTCACCGGCCAATTTGGCAACTAAATTTTTAAGTTATTGATTTGACAGCGTTTCTTCCCACCTCAGCTGATTATTACCCGCATTTGGCGCGTGTTAATATCAAACCCTGCAGGGGAGTCAAGAATGAGATTTGCATTGCATTTATAAACAACACGGACTGTGCATCAAGCAGAAGTGCAGATCTATCCTGAGCAACTGATGAAAACACGACAGATGCATCGGTGACCCTCGGCTGACCCCGCAGACGCTTCAGAAACACACCGTACATGACTGATGTTTCAGAGGGTCTTCAATGCTAGTTATAGAGCTTATTTACTATGAAGGTTATGTTTTATATGCATCATTGTTTGGGACACAGAGAAAAAGACTAGGTGATCTCGAGTAACTTAAAAAATGGTGCTCATTTTTTACTGAAAGATTTTACGTTTTTTACTTCATCGGAATGGTACGAAACTTAGTAAATATTTTGACACTTGCTATGTGAACACAAAGAAAATCATGGACATGATTCAAAAAGGTTAAATGGTCATGAAAATAAAAATAAAGTCACATTGGTGCAGTTCGATGGAATAACTGTCCTCTAGTGGAAGCGTTCGGTACTGCGCCCAGAGAACGTCTCACTGAAAGCTCAAGTTTGAGATATCAACCTCAAATTTGGGGCAGAACTTGCTTAGATTTATGGCTTTGATTTTCACACAGATTTAGAGTAAAACATGATTTTGGAAAATATATATTTTTAACATAAAATTAAAAAAAATAAATAGTATTTTTATGCATTTTTCATTATAATAAAATTAAACTTTTATGTTTCACTTTTTTTTTAATTTTTCAACTTCAGCAATAATCTGTTTCAGCAATAAAAAGTGTCTTCTTTATTAAAAGACTGTGTTTCAAAGAATTCAAGATCTATGACAGTTTAAGTTAGAAATTTAATTTTCAGGGGCCGTATTCACAAAGAATTTTAAGGCTAAAAGTAGCTCCTAACTGGCGAATTTAGGAGCAACTCTTAAAAATAATGGGCGTGTCACTCGTAACTTTAGGACTCCTAATTTTTTTGACTAAGAGTAATTCACGAAGCATTTTAGCCCTAAAAGTAGCACCTAAGCCTGGGACAGCTTAAAAGAAGTCGAGAGGACTCCTAACTCACTAAGACCTATTCACAAACCGCTTTTTGTGTCATTTCACGTTGCGATGTTTTGAAATGCGTATGCGGCGCTACAGGAGCTTCCAATCGCGAGGGAACAATTCTGCATTGTAGGCATAACTAGGGATGCAATAACGCCACCAACAACAACCAAAACTAGGCTACTCATTGCATGTAAACTATTTGTAACGTTTCATTGTGAATCAAATTAAAATGTTCTTCTCTTTGCAAACGTAGGCAGAGGCATATAGTGACAGATTAATTCAATAATGTTGCAAAGATATTGCATCAATCCATATGTTTCATTAGGCTACTAGGCTATTTGTTTTGCCTTACTCTTTATTCATTTAGGCTATTTATTCAGTTATTCATCATCTTCCGTCCTTCACACTGCTTGTGTAGCGCACGCATTCTCAGAGCTGTCACCTGTCACTCATCATCGTAGGGGAGGTGTTTGGAATCATTCCCGCGTTACAATCATCAGCCAATCAAGGTGGTCACTTCAGTCAAGCTCGTGCACGAGTAATGACGTCATCCATAGCAACGAAGACTCACTCTTAGTTTAGGAGTTGTCATTTTTCTTTACTAAGAGTAGGTCTGAAAGGCGTTGTGAATAACTTCTAAGAGAAAACTCCTAGCTAAAATCTTTTAGTGCGATTTAGGAGTACTCCTAGTGGTAAGATAAAATGCTTTGTGAATACGGCCCCAGGTCTACGCACAAAAAGTGATTAACAGATAATAAATGGATCAGAACTATTCCATAACTATAGTTTAGTACCATAAAATCCCCTAAAAATACAAAATGTTAGGCTAAATAAAAATAGTATCGAACTAAAATATAGCACATTCATTTAAAAAAAACAAAAAACAACAACAAACAAACAGTTGTGTAACATGCATGTATACCGGTATATGTAATAAATATTTGCATGTATATACCTGTATATATATTTATACATAATTTATATTATATAAATATAAATATTTTATATATAAATAACACATTTTTCTTAAATATATACATGCATGTGTGTGTGTATTTATATATACAAAATAATTATACACAGTGACTTCCAAAGTAGGAAAAAAAATACTATGGAAGTCAAAATATCTTCAAAAAATATCCTCCTTTGTGAAGAAATTCATGCAGATTTGGCACAACTCGTGGGTGACAGAAATTTCATTTTCAGGTCTATGCTCAAAATATGATTAACAGATAATGATAAATAGATCAGGGGCCGTATTCACAAAGCATTTTATCTTACCACTAGGAGTACTCCTAAATCGCACTAAAATATTTTAGCTAGGAGTTTTCTCTTAAAAGTTATTCACAACGCCTTTCAGACCTACTCTTAGTAAAGAAAAATGACAACTCCTAAACTAAGAGTGAGTCTTCGTTGCTATGGATGACGTCATTACTCGTGCACGAGCTTGACTGAAGTGACCACCTTGATTGGCTGATGACTGTAATGCGGGAATGATTCCAAACACCTCCCCTACGATGATGAGTGACAGGTGACAGGTCTGAGAATGCGTGCGCTACACAAGCAGTGCGAAGGACGGAAGATGATGAATAACTGAATAAATAGCCTAAATGAATAAAGAGTAAGGCAAAACAAATAGCCTAGTAGCCTAATGAAACATATGGATTGATGCAATATCTTTGCAACATTATTGAATTAATCTGTCACTATATGCCTCTGCCTACGTTTGCAAAGAGAAGAACATTTTAATTTGATTCACAATGAAACGTTACAATTAGTTTACATGCAATGAGTAGCCTAGTTTTGGTTGTTGTTGGTGGCGTTATTGCATTATGCCTACAATGCAGAATTGTTCCCTCGCGATTGGAAGCTCCTGTAGCGCCGCATACGCATTTCAAAACATCGCAGCGTGAAATGCCACAAAAAGCGGTTTGTGAATAGGTCTTAGTGAGACTTCTTTTAAGCTGTCCCAGGCTTAGGTGCTACTTTTAGGGCTAAAATGCTTCGTGAATTACTCTTAGTCAAAAAAATTAGGAGTCCTAAAGTTACGAGTGACACGCCCATTATTTTTAGGAGTTACTCCTAAATTCGCCAGTTAGGAGCTACTTTTAGCCTTAAAATTCTTTGTGAATACGGCTCCAGAACCAGGGGCGGAGCGGGGGGGTGGCTAATTGGGCTTAAAGGGTAACTAAACCCCTGGTCAGAGCCTGACTCCACCCACTGGCAATATTTGAAAAATGCTAGAAAAGTGGGCAGTGCCCAGCGGAGATACAGGGGACGAACCGTGAGCGGGGGGGCGTGCACCTGAGACCTGCTGTCAGACTCTCTAAAATGGAGAGTGACAGGGGTCGCAAGACAACGTAAAGTACATGCATCTGATGAGTTTTATAGAGTTGATGTCAATAGCGCGCGCTCTCTCTAGGCATTTTCATATTTTGCCGCTATGTGAAAAAATCCAGCAAAATGCGCTGGCGCGTTTGTCGACCCCAGAGGATTAACTTTAGCCTAACCATAAATTGTGATATATATAAGATCACTCACATCAAGACGCTGCTGCGGTGGTGGAGTCCATGCAGGAGTAGCAGCGTTTGGCACTGTGTCGCTGTTCAGTGCGAGCTGTGTGGAGAAGCCCATTTCCACCTCTATTGCGTTACAGAAGCAATCTCGCGTAAAATGCAGGTTGCACACTCACGGTCTTCCAGGCCAAGTGCATGCAACCACTGGCGCCTAATTTCCAAGTCTGCTGGAAAGCTATGCAGTCCAACAGTGTTGTTGCAACCAGCAACACTACACCTTTTTTTTATTTTTTTTTATTAAACCTTTATTTAACCAGGGAAATAATCACATTGAGATAAATATCTCATTTACAAGTGAGCCCTGGCCAAGGTAGGTACCTACCACTGTACTAAATACAGATAAATCTACGCTAGCTCATCCAAGGGCGTGGTGAGCTCGTACCAAGGGAGGGCGTGGTGAGCTGGAACCTGCTTACGTCACGTGCCACCGCAACATCCAATAGGAAAATTCAACTGCAGTAGCCACCGTTCAACCTGAAGAGGGCAGCACTCAGACGTTTTTACACCATATATTGTAGAATTAAAACACTTTATACGCAAATGTCAAAAAAGTTACTCGAATCAATGAACAGCACTAATAAAGCCCCATTCTTACAGATCATTAACTAAAAAAAGTTGGTTCAGGGTTTAGTTACCCTTTAAGCCCAGAATGTTTTGTCAAAAGCCCAGAATCTTTTAGGTTTTTTAAAATAACTTCAACTTTGTTTTATTTCCTCTCAGTCTTTCTGACTGGAGCGGCAAAAAATGAAACAAAAGCTACCGTGCGTGGTGGCGGACGGTAATGCATCGCGCATCTGCTGCATCACTGCTGCCAATAAAAACTAACGAAGAAGAATATAAATCTTCTTCTTCGTCGTTGTTATCAGGGGCTGGCGGGCTGTTGTATGTTTCACCGGCGTCGTAACGAGCTTACTGGCTAACCGGCTGAAGTTAATATGGATATAACAAAGTTTTTTATACGGACACTAACAGTAAACCACACCGGCCGGAGAGAGATTCAGAAGCAGCGTCAGACGAACCGCGGACAATGTAATGATATGATGTTATGATGTTTACACCAAATTCCAATTTTACCTATGTAGGCTAACTTAAAAATAGTCAGATAATGGTTGCCTGTTTTTAGTTGCCAGGGGTGAAAATGAGTCATCCTTAACATTTTTGGTGTTTTGGATTCACTACAGAACAATTAAATACAAAATAGTTTGTAGGCTCTACTGGGTGATTTAAAAAAAAAAATTTTTACTGAGTAACTATCATCATTTTCCCAGATAGTGTATAGATTTTTTAGGCATTCTATTATCTAAAGCAGCCTGAAAAATAGTGCATTTTGCTGACGTAAATGGGAAAAAAATCTCCCCGGGGGAGTATGCCCCCGGACCCCCCTAGGTTTGGGCTAAGCCTCGAATGTTTACATCGTCTGGCTCCACCCTTGCCCAGAACTATTCCATAAATATAATTTAGTACCATAAAATCCCCTAAAAATACAAGATGTTAAATACAAAAATGTTATGGAACTAAAATACAACACATTCATTAAAAAAAAAAAAAAAAAAAAAAAAAAAAAACAGTTGTGGGGCACTATTGACTTCCATAG
>NC_137133.1:37546321-37556321 GCF_949319135.1 Squalius cephalus
TTCAAACTCTACAGAGATCCAGGAGAACATCAACAGCGCGCAGCGACAATCCCTCACTCACACGATCGACTGACTGCTCTGATTGGCTGAGGCGTCATGGGTTTACAGCGCGCCGACCAATGAGCGGTGAGAGCGACTGGCGTGATGGCCCGCCCAGTGACCAGTCAGATGGACTCAGAGCTGTGAGCGTACCTCATTGGTCAGATCAGTGATGACGTCAGGGGAGTTATGAACACCGGGAAGTAGAACCACTTCAGGATGATCTTTTTGGTAACATTTTTAATTCAATCCTTAAACCATTTAAAAAGGAGGAGATTAACTCTCTAAATTACTGGCAATATATATGGATTAACATTTTCATTGATAACGTTAATGTTTTAAAACAAAAATGTAGCAAATAAGGACATAAGAAATGTGTATTTTCCTGATTCTTTGTTTTTCTTTATTTGGTAATATCTCTTGAAATTGCCAAAGAAGTTTTGTGTTAATAACAAAATTAAGGAAGTGTCTTACAAAATAATTCACAGAATATACCCTTCTAAGCATGTTTTGGAAAGATTTGAGCTTAATATTTCATATACCTGTGAATTTTGTGCAAAAGTTTTATGTCATTTTTCTATTTTTGATTTTATTTTTTGTTATTTATTTATTTTCTTTCATTTCCTGGCAGCTAATGTTAATGTGATAACGTGAATATGTAATACCTGTTGTTCTCATGGCATTGAATTAATAAAAAAATAAAAATAGAATCACTTCAGCTGTAAGACTGATATGGTTTAATATAATATAACCCCTGTAACTTTTTATTTATTCTTGTGCATAATGTGTATGTGCGTGTGAATATTAACTTGATTCAAGAACACATCGTTACAATAATAATTATTTTACATATGCTTTTAACAGATGTATTTCTCAAACTGTTGTTTTTCTCTTATGTTTATTAGTCTTTGACAAAATTAAAAATGACTAGGTCAGTTATTAGTCTTTGACTGTTAAATTATTGTTTAACTTTATTACTACTTTTTGGGCATTTAAAGACACAGAAAACATGAATTTAGAATTATAAGCATTTAATCAAATGTTCACATATGTTGTGTGTTTTAAAAACAACAGTTAAACATGGAGTGAGTTGTTTGGCATACATACAGTTATATACACTTAATACTATATAGAATACAAGAAAAGAATTACATATGGACTTTCTATTTTCTTTACAGGCTAATGAGAAAAAGCTTATGTAAAGTAAGAGATCAGCACAAGTTTAAATGGACTTTACAAGCATGTCACCTTTCCAGTCAGAAAGGAAAACTGTAACCCTGTTTACTCTAGAAATAAATACAAGAAGTTGAACTAAAGGAGATCAGCTGCGATAAAGATGTTAAAAGGAAGTCAAAATGCAGTGAAGGTTATTTTAAATGTTTTTAGGAAGTGGCTTTCAGGACAGAAAGTTAATCGTCAATCTTGACAACAGATGCTTTCGGAATAACAGTCAAAATGATTTCTGCTCATAGACATGATTAATAATAATCATGACAATGAAAATAAACATTTCCCTGCAGATATGGCATGAAGGAGAAAGAGAATACGTGACCCCGGACCACAAAACCAGTCTCGAGTCGCACGGGTATATTTGAGGCAATATCCAACAATACATTGTATGGGTCAAAATTATAGATTTTTCTTTTATGCCAAAAATCATGAGGATATTAAGTAAATATCATGATCCATGAAGATATTTTGTAAATTTCCTGTAAATATATAAAACATGTATTTGTGTGAGTGAATGCAGCACAATCGTGAACATAAATGAACAACTTTAAAGGAGATTTTCTCAATGTTTCGATGTTTCGCACCCTCAGATTCCAGATTTTCTAATAGTTGTATCTCGGCTAAATATTGTCCTATCCTAACACACCATACATCAATGAAAGCTTATTTATTCAGCTTCTCAATTTAAAAAAATTGACCCATGTGACTGGTTTTGTGGTCCAGGGTCACAATTATCCATTAAAGTACAGTAGGAGTGCTTTGAGCTTCACTTAAATATAGTTTCTGAAGAGCAACGAAAAGAACTGCAAAAAAAATAGCAACATTTTTACATTGTCAGGAGAAAAGTGTTGTGTTTGCATGTGCAAAACTTGGCCCTTGACACGCTTATCTATGACAGCGACAACCGAACATCATCTAAACGGTTTAAAATAATGAAACCAAGATGTGTAGAGTACATGCTACAGTCCACTTGAACATACAGCTTATATAATGTTCTCGTGATCCGCCGGGACTCGAGGGTCTTTGGTTCCTGCGATTCGCAGTCAGAGTTCTCAATCAGGTCCTGTGTTTTCTGCTACTGATCTGTTGATCTGAATCCAGAACATGATGAGATCACGAGCTCCTGGTCTCGGGTGAAGCGTCCCGGTTCCTCACGCCAGGATCAGGCTGTTCCAGACGTCACTTTTGGAGCCGGAAGATCCACTGGGAGAAAGTTTGAGAGCAGAACTCGAGCTCTGAGTTCCCATGTACGTCGGAAACGCAGACACCTATAGACAGAGGAGAGACACTGTGTTACAGAACAGCATTTCATATATGAAAAAATGAGTAGTTGATGAATATGTAATGCACTCAGATGAATGTGTAATGCACTCAGTTCATTTGAGCTCATAATCTGCATGTATTTATTTTTAAATTAAAATATACAACATTTATCGATGGTACATCTACACTGAACAAAATTAGAAACGCAACACTTTTGTTTTTGCCCCCATTTTTCATGAGCTGAACTCAAAATATCTAAGACTTTTCCTATGTACACAAAAGGCCTATTTCTCTCAAATATTGTTCACAAATCTGTCTAAATCTGTGTTAGTGAGCACTTCTCCTTTGCCGAGATAATCCATCCACCTCACAGGTGTGGCATATCAAGATGCTGATTAGACAGCAATATAATATTGTTTATTATATTCAATATATTAAAATTAATTACAAAATAGAGAAGAATATATGATATAAAAATATATTATATTTAATATTATAATTACTATTTATAAACACATTTATATATATATATATATATATTATTTAATGTTCTCTAATATGAGCTCATAATCTACACATAATTAACATTAATATTTAAAATATATATTAATCGATGCAAATATATATATTAGGAACTCATGAAAGAGAGAAAACACGGCCTGAATATATGAATATATAAAATATATTTATTATATTTAATATTATAATTAATATTTATAAACACATTTTTTATATATACCATCATATATATATATATATATATATATATATATATATATATAATGTACTCTAATATGAGCTCATTATCTACACATAATTAACATTAATATTTTTAAAATGTAATATTTAAATTCAAATATATATTTATCAATTCAATTATTTTAATATATAATATATATATAAAAAAATGATAAACTCTAAAGACTCCAACTTGTTGTTCAGGTTTGATTCTAATCATAATGTAACATGATTTTTTTTCAGTACACAAAATGCTAAACTTTGACAAAAAGTATTTTTTTATTGTTTTAATTTTGATTTCATAATATGTAGATATGAATCCAACTGGAAAAACATGAAAAGAAGTCTTTCAGTTAGTCAAACAGCAAATAGTGGAGCTCTGCAGCCATCTACTGGCTAAAGTGATAATTTATTACTTTTTATTGCATTTTCCAAAAGATGGGCAAAAATCTTACAATAAACCATGACAAATTATCCATGTGATCCCCATGAATGAAAGTTAAAAAATGTGGGTCTTTTATAAAGTGAATTTTACATAAAAAGCTGTTTTTGAATAAAAATATTTATTTATATAAATGTAAAAAATATCATAAATCCTCCCAAAACTGCACAAATGTGGAATTAAAAACATTTATAAACTGAGTAAAATTACATTTGTTTTAAACATTTTTTCTTTTGTTGCCTGGGGTCTCTGGAGTGTTCTCCCCGAACGAACAGCGCACAAGGATTAAAGGGATAATTCACCCAAAAATAAATACTGTCATTGTTTATTCACTCTCAAATTGTTCCAAACCTGTACAAAATGTCTTTGTTCTGTTGAACACAAAGGCAGATATTTTGAAGAATGTTGGTAACCAAGCAGATCTTGGGCCCCATTGACTACCATAGTATTTTTTTCCTACTATGTGGGGCCCGAGATCTGTTTGGTTACCAACATTTTTCAAAATATCTTCCTTTGTGTTCAGCAGAACAAAGACATTTATACAGATTTGGAACAACTTAAAGGTTGTATCAGCGATTTCAGGCCCAAACATAAATGATCACGTTCATCTAATCTTTTCTAACGATCCGCTAGCTGCCCGCCCCATAAGCATGCCGTCAAAAAAAAAAACGTGTCTCTGTAGGCAGCCTAGGCTCTGAGATCTGCACACAAAAACAGTTGGTTTCACCAACCACTCAAAACCAACATAAATAGTGTTCCAACCAATCACCGACAGGGGTGGGTGTTGTGAGGTTTTGCGCTCGTGCACGGCTGCCTATGACAGCTAGCGGATCGTTAGGAAAGATTAGATGAATGTGATCATTTATGTTTGGGCCTGAAATCGCTGATACAACCTTTAAGAGTGAGTAACTTTTTTGGGAAAGCTATCCCTTTAACATGAACTCATAAACTCTATAAAGTACTCATAAGGTGTATAATAAAGAGTCTCTGACCGGCGTGTGCATGTAAAGCGATGGCGTCTCCGGCTCCGTCTTTATGGCTCTCGGTTCTTCTGTGGGACTGGAGTTCAGGACACTGGATGACCTTTGACCTTCAGGCACTCCTGTCAATCACAGACAGGTCACAGTCAAAATCACTAGCTGTCCCCAAATGACACACTATACACTATGCAGTTATGCACTATGTACTTATGCACTATGGACTTATGCACTATGTACTTATGCACTATGCACTTATGCACTATGCACTATGTACTTATGCACTATGTTCTTATGCACTATGCACTGTGCACTTATGCACTGTATACTTATGCACTATGCACTTATGCACTGTATACTTATGCACTATGCACTTATGCACTGTATACTTATGCACTATGCACTTATGCACTATGTACTTTTGCACTATGCACTTATGCACTATGCACTTATGCACTATGTACTTATGCACTATGCACTTATGCACTATGTACTTTTGCACTATGTACTTTTGCACTATGCACTTATGCACTATGCACTTATGCACTATGTACTTATGCACTATGCACTTATGCACTATGTACTTTTGCACTATGTACTTATGCACTATGCACTGTGCACTTATGCACTGTATACTTATGCACTATGCACTTATGCACTGTATACTTATGCACTATGCACTTATGAACTATGTACTTTTGCACTATGCACTTATGCACTTATGCACTATGTACTTATGCACTGTATACTTATGCACTATGCACTTATGAACTATGTACTTTTGCACTATGCACTTATGCACTATGTAGCACTATGCACTTATGCACTATGTACTTAAGCACTATGCACTTATGCACTAATACACTATGCACTTATGCACTATGTAGCACTATGCACTTATGCACTATGTACTTAAGCACTATGTACTTATGCACTAATACACTATGCACTTATGCACTATGCACTTATGAACTATGTACTTTTGCACCATGCACTTATGCACTATGCACTTATACACTATGTACTTAAGCACTATGCACTTATACACTATGCACTTATGCACTATGCACTTATGCACTATGTACTTATTAATCTATGTACTTTTGCACTATGCACTATGCACTTATGCACTATGTACTTATGCACTATGTACTTTTGCACTATGCACTATGCACTTATGCACTATGTACTTATGCACTATGTACTTTTGCACTATGTACTTATGCACTATGTACTTTTGCACTATGTACTTATGCACTATGAACTTATGCACTATGCACTTATACACTATGCACTTATGCACTATGTACTTATGCATTATGCACTTATGCACAATACACTATGTACTTATGCACTTATGCACTATGTACTTATGCACTATGCACTTATGCACTATGCACTTATACACTATGCACTTATGCACTATGTACTTATGCATTATGCACTTATGCACAATACACTATGTACTTATGCACTTATGCACTATGTACTTATGCACTATGCACTTATGCACTATGAACTTATGCACTATGCACTATGTACTTATGCACTATGTACTTTTGCACTATGTACTTATGCACTATGTACTTTTGCACTATGTACTTATGCACTATGAACTTATGCACTATGCACTTATACACTATGCACTTATGCACTATGTACTTATGCATTATGCACTTATGCACAATACACTATGTACTTATGCACTTATGCACTATGTACTTATGCACTATGCACTTATGCACTATGAACTTATGCACTATGCACTTATGCACTATGTACTTATGCACTATGCACTATGTACTTATGCACTATGTACTTATGCACTATGCACTTATGCACTATGTACTTATGCACTATGCACTTATGCACTATGTACTTATGCACTTATGCACTATGTACATATGCACTATGTACTTATGCACTATGCACTTATGCACTATGTACTTTTGCACTATGTACTTATGCACTTATGCACTATGTACATATGCACTATGTACTTATGCACTATGCACTTATGCACTATGTACTTTTGCACTATGTACTTATGCACTATGAACTTATGCACTATGCACTTATGCACTATGCGCTTATGCACTATGCGCTTATGCACTATGCACTTATGCACTATGCACTTATGCACTATGTACTTATGCACTATGCACTTATGCACTATGCACTATGTACTTATGCACTATGTACTTATGCACTATGCACTATGTACTTATGCACTATGTTCTTATCCACTATGCACTATGTACTTATGCACTATGTACTTATGCACTATGCACTTATGCACTATGTACTTATGCACTATGCACTATGTACTTATGCACTATGTACTTATGCACTATGCACTATGTACTTATGCACTATGCACTTATTCACTATGCACTTATGCACTATGTACTTATGCACTATGCACTTATGCACTATGTACTTATGCACTATGCACTTATGCACTATGTAATTTTGCACTATGTACTTATGCACTATGAACTTATGCACTATGCACTTTTGCACTATGTACTTATGCACTATGTACTTATGCACTATGTACTTATGCACTATGCACTATGTGCTTATGCACTATGTTCTTATCCACTATGCACTATGTACTTATGCACTATGTACTTATGCACTATGCACTTATGCACTATGTACTTATGCACTATGCACTATGTACTTATGCACTATGTACTTATGCACTATGCACTTATGCACTATGTACTTATGCACTATGCACTTATTCACTATGTACTTATGCACTATGTACTTATGCACTATGCACTTATGCACTATGTACTTATGCACTATGCACTTATGCACTATGTAATTTTGCACTATGTACTTATGCACTATGAACTTATGCACTATGCACTTATGCACTATGCACTTATGCACTATGCACTATGTACTTATGCACTATGTACTTATGCACTATGCACTTATGCACTATGTACTTTTGCACTATGTACTTATGCACTATGAACTTATGTACTATGCACTTATGCACTATGCACTTATGCACTATGTACTTTTGCACTATGTACTTTTGCACTATGTACTTATGCACTATGCACTTATGCACTATGTACTTATGCACTATGCACTTATGCACTATGTACTTTTGCACTATGTACTTATGCACTATGAACTTATGTACTATGCACTTATGTACTATGCACTTATGCACTATGCACTTATGCACTATGCACTAATGCACTATGTACTTTTGCACTATGTACTTATGCACTATGCACTTATGCACTATGTACTTATGCACTATGCACTTATGCACTATGTACTTATGCACTATGCACTTATGCACTATGTACTTATGCACTATGCACTTATGCACTATGTACTTATGCACTATGTACATATGCACTATGTACTTATGCACTATGCACTTATGCACTATGTACTTTTGCACTATGTACTTATGCACTATGAACTTATGCACTATGCACTTATGCACTATGTACTTATGCACTATGCACTTATGCACTATGTACTTATGCACTATGTACTTATGCACTATGCACTTATGCACTAAGTACTTATGCACTATGTACTTATGCACTATGTTCTTATGCACTATGCACTATGTACTTATGCACTATGTACTTATGCACTATGCACTTATGCACTATGTACTTATGCACTATGTACTTATGCACTATGCACTTATGCACTTTGCACTTATGCACTATGTGGGACGCACCTACTGAGAATCACTGAGAATCAAGAGCTCTCGCGGAATCAAGATACTGAATGAGTTTTCTATCTGAGTGTCTGCGCTCACCAGGTTTGGACTTGTCGATGTTTTTGGGTTTGCGCTTGCGGGTCTGAATTCCCTCTTTCTTCATGGCGAGAGGACGAGGAACCTGAACACAAGAGCAGAAGTTTGAGTCTGGTGTTTTGTTCGTTCAATTCAATGATTTGCTTTGTTCAAAAATTCAAAAATTGCTTTATTGGCATGACAGTAAATAATACAATATTGCCAAAGCTTGGAATACATAGAATAATAATAATAATAAAAAATACATAATATTAAGAAATAATATAAGAAAATATTATAACATAACTTAAATTTAAATAAACAGTGTGACAAATTAGAACGTGTGAACATTTGATACCACAGTGTTTTAACACACACACACACACACACACACACACACACACACACTGAGGGTCACTGTGTTTCTCTGTCTCCATCTGCTGGTTACACGTGTTACTACAGCCTCTCTCTCTGTGCTCAGCAGCACATTTGTTCTGCCGTAGGATAAAGTAGAATAATAATAGAAGAAATAGAGTCTCACCCCGTGGAGTTTCATGTAGAGTCCGCAGGCGTTGCAGACCGGCTCTCCCTCGGCATTACGTCTCCAGAGAGTCGTTGTGCTCGTCTGACAGTTCGTGCAGGACAAACCAACACGCCTGGAGGCAGACTGAGAGAGAGAGAAAATAAGTAATGCAAAATAAAAAATAAACTTGCTGCAATTAAAAACAAATACTGAAATAATAAAAAAATAAAACAAAATATAAAATAAACTTGCTGCAATTAAAAATAAATGCTGAAATAATAAAAGAAAAGAAAAGAAAAAATAAACCTGCTGCAAACACTGAAACATAAAAAAATGGAAACATGCTGAAAACATTGCAATAATAAAAAAAACACACTGCAAAAATAAAGTCACGCAAAACATACAATAAATCTGCTTCAATTCAAAAATAAATATTGGAATAATAAAAAGTAAAGATAAAAATATAATGCAAAAAGAATATCTAAAAAATATAAAAGTATATAATTATAAGTTTGTTTCAGTTGTTTTGTATGTAAGTTTCGGGCAAACACACACACTGTGTATTTATTATAACAGGTCGACAACATGATAAACTTGTGTTTAATAAACTGTGTGTTTACTGGTTCAATACATCTGAAAAATATCAGTTTCCCAGTTCTCAGATTATTGTGTCTGTGAGTGTGTGTGTGTGAGTCTGTGTGTGTGTGTGTGTGTGAGTGTGTGTGTGTGTGTGTGTGTGTGTGTGTGTGTGTGTGTGAGTGAGTGAGTGAGTGTGTGACCCACCAGTCGTCTCTGTGGTGTGTGTGTGTGTGTGTGTGTGTGTGTATGTGTGTGTGAGTGTGTGTGTGTGTGTGTGTGTGTGTGTGTGTGACCCACCAGTCGCCTCTGTGGTGTGTGTGTGTGTGTGTGTGTGTGTGACCCACCAGTCGTCTCTGTGGTGTGTGTGTGTGTGTGTGTGTGTGTGTGACCCACCAGTTGTCTCTGTGGTGTGTGTGTGTGTGTGT
>NC_137133.1:37561321-37583821 GCF_949319135.1 Squalius cephalus
CTATATTCTCGCAAACTAGTTTATGTGTCATTAACAGTACAAGAAAGAGTCCAAGAAATCTATATGTAAAAGAAATCTAATACACCAAACTTTGTTTTCATGTTCCTTTCGTATGTTGACATTTTCTTTCAGGTTTTAATATTGAACAACCTAAACTAACCTTGTCAAAACAGGTCAAATTATAAATGATCTGATATTTTTTAAAAATAAGAATCTTACAGGCAAAATGCCAATAAAAAAATAAGATAACCAAAAATACAAGATTACGCTTAATTGCTTTAGATTGTTTTAAAATAATAATAATAATAAAGGTTGCCTTTTTAATTGAATAATAAAAACTTTTTTAATAAGATTTTTGATTCTCACCTATATTCGGGTGTCGCGCGGGTCCTCCGTGCATCACGGAACCGTCGAAGTGCGAGGCCGCCCACGAGCCTCCGATGTTCGGGCTCACGTAGGCCGGGTACCCGGTGTGATACGAGCCACCCAGACCGCGGGAACCGTAATGCTCCCGGGCGCTCGTGCTGATGTTCAGCGGGCTCGTGTAAGTCGCAGTCTCCCGGGCTTGCGAGGTTAACGGCGGGCTCGCGGAGAATGTGAACCTGGACACCGGAGAATGATGTGTGGAATGATTATAAGAGGTGTCCGCACCCGGTTGCGCCCATCCCGAGTGCCCGGACCCGGGGTTGCTCTGCTGGGGGGTCTGGAGGTACGGGAGCGCCGGGATTATCGGGGTTACCCGGGTGGGTGTCACGTACACCGGGGAAGCGGCCGCAGAGACCGCGTTATGGAGGAAACCGGGCTCGTAAGACGTGTGTCCGTGGTTTGTGGTCATCGTCACACCTTGATACATGTCCACACAGGTGTTCGTCTCGATTATTCCACTCGTGAGTACCGGAGCATCGGCCGTTTACCCCGCGCCGGCCGAGAGCATTTTCCGGTTAACTTCTCTTCACAGAAGACAGGAGAGGATGATAAGGGTGAAAAGTCTCAGTGAAGTTTCTCACAGCACTCCTCCCAGTCTCAGTGAAGTCTCTCCCAACACTCCTCCCAGTCTCCCCGCCTCCAGTAAAGCATCCCATCCCTCAGTTCACTCACCTCGTTTGCCGCGGCACAAAATAATGGGTCATATTCCGATAATGTCACAAATGTAAATTCCAGGGTGCTAAACCCTACTTTTTCATGTTTTGTAAGGGAATTAAATCGTACCTGGACACTCTCCTTACACCCAGCAACTCTAAAGCCCTTAAAACTGTCTCACTGTGTCATTTGTATGATATTTTCCAGATTTCGTAACCTGTAATTGTCCTCTCAATTGATTATGTATGTTCTTAGCGATAATAATAATACAATAAAAAATAAAATATAGCCTACATATTCCGATAATGTCAACACGATCTCATGAAAGTGCGTATAGCACGAATTTTTATTTCTCGTGCCATTTATACGTCAAAAATAGTTTTTGCGTGCATATTATGTGGAAAATCGGTATAAATATGTTTATAAAAAGTTTTTTTTTTGTATTGTATCTGTGTTTTATAATGTTGTTTGATTGCTAATTTCTAAATGGCAGAAAAAAAACTGCCTCAGATTTAAAGATTGACGGAGATCCTCATAAGATTTGATGAAATAACTTAAATATCGCGTGATAAATGAGCAACGCAGAAAAGAAAAGCTGGAAAGTGTTTTAGATATTTTCGAATTAATAGGCTGTTTATATATAGGCTAAATCTAAATAATTTTATTACAATATTATTTAGCTCATGTAAACACATATTAATAGCCTAGATCGTTTGTTTGCACGATGTTTTTATTTATTTATTAAACTATAGATCGATTACACTGAATAGGCCTACGAATAATTTCAGCATGTCTTGTTAAAACAGTAGCCTACATTTTAAGTTTTTTTTTTTTTTTAGTATACCTTTTATATTACATTATTATTAATTATATTACAATCTGTATTAATATTGTAGCCTTTTTTTTCTAATATGTATCAGTTTAGGAAGAGTGACGGATTTGATTGATGTCTCGCGCGTCACTGACGTCACTCGGAAGTCTCGACGCTGTTGTTTTCAATGACACATTTTTTAACTGTCATTTCGCTGCAAGTTATAAACAAACTGAGACTTTTCAGAGTGTCCATTTCCTGAGTTTTACAATTATGTGCCTTCCTCGTCAATATCCACGGCACTTTCACACGAGGACATAGGCTACTGTACGTTTTTGGTACACCGCAAAATCTCATTCTAAATGGACTTTTTTTTAATAAAAACATCGAAGTACAAAGTAAAAAAATAAATAAAATGCAATTTTAAATTAAGGGAAACGTAATTTATTTGAAGGATAGGCCTATTTTAAGTGGAAAATGAGGCAAAGACACTGAATTTGATTTTTGCTTTGTGGAAAATGGTCTCTCTCTCTCTCTCTCTCTCACACACACACACACACACACACACACATCAGTATCACAGAGGATATTTCTGATAATGAGTCCAAACCAAAGCCTGCTGTGATACAGCTTAAGTTAAGCAGGTTCTGGAATACTTGGAGAATCATCAGATCTCCTCCATATCTCTTTCTGCTTCCTCGCCGGCTCCGTCTCCTTCCTCATGGCACTGGACTCCTGCGGGCTCAATGGGACCATTTCCACGGCCCTGTGATCCTACTGATAAACGGGTGAAAATCCTCCGCTCCTCCACAATAAAAGCATTATATAAAATGTCTTTGAGATGCTTGCATGGTGATGACGTATCTGGATCTGTTATATGATGTTAACTGAAACACAAGCAGAAGGCATGCACTCTTGAGAATTTGCATCATCGTAGAAACAATGCAAATTCAAATCAATTTACCAAAGAGGATTATTGTTAAAGAAAACAGAATTGGTTCATTGGTTCAGTGGTTTGTCCATGCAACAAGCAACAATGGGTAGCTATGCATTTTCTAAAATTATATTTAATGTGTTGCTATGTAGTTTCTAGGAATGCCAATGTGTTCTGAATGGCTTTTAGTTTGCTCCTATGCTGTTGCCACAGTATTCAGGTGGTTGCCAGGGTGTTGCTATGCAGTTTCTTGGGTGTTGTGTGAGTTAAGGCATTGCTATGCATTTGCCCAATGTGTTCTGAAGTGATTTTAGTGTGCTGCTATGTGATTGCCATAGCATTCGGGTGGTTGCCAGGGTGTTGCTATATGCAGTTGCTAAGACATTCAGAGTCAAGGCATTACTATGCATTTGCCAATATGTTTTGAATGGCTTTTAGTTTGCTGCTATGAGGTTGCTATAGTATTTTGATGGTTGCCATGGTGTTGCTATGCAGTTGCCAAGATGTTCAAAGTAATTTATGTGTTGCTATACAGTTTTTAGGGTGTTGTGTGAGTCAAGGTGTTGCTATGCAATTTGCCAATGTGTTCTGAATGGCTTTTAGTTTGCTGCTATGCTGTTGCGTTAGTATTCGGGTGGTTGCCAGGGTGTTGCTATGCAGTTGCTAAGATGTTCAGAGTCAAGGCATTACTATGTATTTCCCAATATATTTTGAATGTCTCTTAGTTTGCTGCTATGTGGCTACTATAGTATTTGGGTGGTTGCCAGGGTGTTGCTATGCATTTACTAAGATGTTCAGAGTCATTTTTGAATGTGTTGCTATACAGTTTCTAGGGTGTTGTGAGAGTTGAGGCATTGGTTTGCATTTGCTGAAGTGATTTTAGTGCTGCTATGTGGTTGCCATAGTATTCGGGTGGTTACCAGGGTGTTGCTATGCAGTTGCTAAGATTTAGATGAGTCATTTTTAATGTGTCGTTATACAGTTTCTAGGGTGTTGTGGGAGTCAAAGCATTGCTATGCAGTTGCTAAATTGTTCTATATATTGTATAATATACTTGTTTTTATACGGTTGCCAGGGTGTTCTGGGTGGTTGCCTCCTGGTAGTAACAGCACACATCTCTTCAACGAGACACATGATTTGAGGAATCATTCATGTACGGAGCACAAATGACTCACACACTCAACTTTAACTCTTAGTGATGGATGTGTCTGATCACATCACTATAAGCACTAGTGATCATTGATTTAAAAAACACCACTTTTATCCATCATCACCAAAGGATTTCTTGTCACATATGCTTTTTATTTCAATCTTTCTCTTTTTTTTGTGTGCTAGAAGATTTGTCTATACGTGTGCGTGTGTGTTTGTGTGAGGTATGTGCGAATTATCTGAACACTGAGCTCAGAAGCGCCTGTGTAATTCGTTCGGGGCCAGACCACTGTCAGAGCGAGTATGAACGAGGTGTTTGGTGACAAAGAGGAGAGCAGATAGAGGCAGAGACGGGGAGAAACGATAGAGAGAAGAGATGAGATTGTGTTGTTCAGAAGGCCATTGGGGAGGAGTGTGTGTTTGTTGGAGAACTGAACGTGTTGCAAGAAGGAAAATCAAGATGGTGGAATGTGACGGCTTGAGGTGAACTAATAAATATTACCATCATATGCTAGCCTAGAGTCCTGAATCTGAGGTATTTAAAGGAAAAAAACATACTTTATGCAACTGTATATTGCATTTATACACTTTTTGCATTTGTATTTTGTGACTTTGGTAAAAGGCGTACATTTTAGTAAGTTCATGCATGCATTCCTTGTATTCTTCTTAAAGTTGACATGAAACAGAAGTTGCGTTAGGCTTTTCTTTATTGTGACATATGTCCGAGTGAAAGAGAGAGGGGAAGTTATTTTGAATCAAGATGATGAGGGCACATGAATTTAACAAAAATGATGATGTGTGTGGATAAATCATTTATAATAAACATTGCAATATTCCATAAAAAACAAGAAGAGACACTTTTGATTTTGTGGCTTTAACCTGGATTTTCTTTAATTAGGGATGCACGATATATCGGCCACCATATCGGTATCGGCCAATATATGTTCATTTTTTATCATTTTATTCAAGAAAATTTGGCCGATATATTAAAGCCAATAATATATATATAAATATAAATGATATATTATTTCCTCCAGCTGAGACACTTCAGATGCGACTGTTCAACATAATGGTTTTGAATTGCTTGAAATATGATCGGAATCACTTAGAGAAAAATAGATCGGAAAATAGAGTTCAGTGCAACATATCAGCAACATAAAATTATAATGAGAACATTATAATTGTGCGCTTGGGACGTGAATTTTAATGGTGAGACTTTTGTTTTTGTAATCAGGCTCTCAAAAATGTTATTAAAATCAGCCAATATATCGGGTATCGGCTTTCAAATATAAAGAATTATCGGCAAAAATTTTCGTATCGGTGCATCCCTACCCTTAATGCAATAAATATTTTAACTTCAACTAACTTAAATTAAATGTTGAATGTTGTATTTACATTTATGCATTAGGCAGACACTTTTATCAAAATGCATTCCTTGCATTCTTCCTAACCTGGGTTTCCTTTAAGGCAATAAATATGTAGAAAGTATAACTTTACCTAACTTTAGTTTATTATTTTAATGAATTTCTGTGTAAAGCACTTTGAATTACCATAGTGTATGAAATGTGCTATATAAATAAACTTGCCTTGCCTAACTTTGAGTATTTTATGAAAATGCAGATGCATTTTACATTTACATTTATGCAAACATTTTTATCCAAAGCAACTTACATTTTACTATTTTATTAAGTTCATGCATGCTTTCTTCTTAACCGGGGTTTTCATCAATGCTACAAATGTCAATTTATTTAACTTTAACTTGCAGTATTTTGCCGTATATTTGCATTCTGACACATGATAACTAACTGCACATGATATTGAGCTTGCGTAGCGAGAAGCCTTTGCATTCATGGATGTTTGGTGTCATTGATGCACTGAGGGCTGATATAAATATAGGCAGCAATATGATGCATTATCATGCGTTGATGTATGGATGCATGTCCCCGTGTGGCTCTGTGGAGACTCACGGGCTCAGCAGGGGGTCGTGGCCCCACATGGCCCCTCTTCCTCTGGGTCAGAGCGCAGCCAGACCCCCTGTCTCCAGGAAGAGCATTTCAAAAGAGCATCCATCGGAGGATCAGACGGAAAACACTGACAGAACGAGACCTGGACACACAGGACAAAACCTGAGAAATGAGGAAGCAGCTCGAAACGAGTGACACTCAAACAATCTGAGAAATGTGTTTGAATGATGATAACAACCCAAAGGAACATGTAAGGTTGCTCTTTCATTCCCACTTACGGTTCATCAAAGCCGTTTCTCCTAAAATACCTGGGAAGATAAACGAGTCGAGTTTAGAGTTGAATGTGATAGCAGCTCAGATCGGAGAAAATTCCTTTCCTCTGGGGTGGTGTGTAAATGTAAAAATACGGATTGTTTTTCTGAGCATTATTTTGTTGTTTTGCTGCAAAACACAATGCTAGGGTGCTATGGGTGGTTGCCAGGGTGTTGCTAAGGTGTTATGGGCAGTTGCCAGGGTGTAACTATGTGTTCCGATTGTCATATACTGTGTTGGTAGGGTGTTCTAGGGCATTGCTATATGGTTACCAGGGTGTTGCTATGCTGGAAAAATTTTTGGGCAAAATGTAATTTTAAGTGTTTAAAGATCTCAGATAAATCCCACCTTGTGCTGAAGATCTCTTCAGATGTAGCAGACATGTTCGGTTGCCAGCTATGGGTGGTTGTCAGGGTGTTGCTATGCAGTTGCTAAGGCGTTCTGAGCTATGCAATTGCTAGGATATTCTGGGAAGATGACAGGGTGTTGATAATACTATGTGACTGCTGATGTGTTTTCATTGGCATAGGTTCTTGGGCATTGCTATATGGTTACCAGGGTGTTGCTATGCTGGTAATTTTTTTACGCAAAATGTAATTTTAAGTGTAAGTCTTAAACTTCTCAGATAAATCCCACCTTGTGCTGAAGATCTCTTCAGATGCAGCAGACATGTTCGGTTACCAGCTATGGGCGGTTGTCAGGGTGTTGCTATGCAGTTGCTAAGGCGTTCTGAGTGTATTTTAAGTGTGTTGCTATGCAGTTTCTAGGGTATTCTGGGCAGTTGACAGGGTGTTGCTAATAATATGTGATTGCTGATTAGCATATGTTCTTGGGCATTGCTATATGGTTACCAGGGTGTTGCTATGCTGATACATTTTTTAGGCAAAATGTAATTTTAAGTGTGAGTCCTAAAGATCTCAAATAAATCCCACCTAGTGCTGAAGATCTCTTCAGATGTAGCAGACATGTTCGGTTGCCAGCTATGGGCGGTTGCCAGGGTGTTGCTATGCAGTTGTTAAGGCATTTTGAAGGTTTTTTAGTGTGTTGCTATGCAGTTGCCAGGGTGTTTTTTGCTAATACTACGCGACTGCTGATGTGGCATAGGTTCTTGTGCATTGCTATATGGTTACCAGGGTGTTGCTATGCAGGTATTTTTTTTAGGCAAAAAGTAATTTTAAGTGTAAGTCTTAGATATCTCACAAAAATCCCACCTTGTGCTGAATATGCAGCAGACATGTTTGACCTTTGTTTGTTTGTCAGCATCTCGCGCTGATATGTGTGTACGTGATGAAATTAAGAGCAATCAATGCCCTGTGTGCTGTCCGAGCGTCTCTCAGGTACGCTCTCTGCTCTTATCTGGACAGCGTCTTATCTCTCTGAGCCAATCCTCTCAGAATCAGGCCGACAGAGACCCGCGCGAGTGTCTATAGACAGAGCCAGCGCTCGAGTGTGTGTGTGTTTGATCACTGCTATCATGTGTGTGTGTTTGCAGAGCTGCTCTGATCACCTCATCACATCTACAAGTGTGACAGGGTTGGAGAGGATTATCTGATTACAATCACATGGGAAGATGGGAAGAAAAATACCTAATGAGATCTCTTTAATATCTCAAACGTTTCTCCTACACAGAAATGAGATTAAACAGAGACTCTTGCTTGAATCTCCTGATGAAAAACACACCAAGATATCAAGGTCTGCAAAGAAAAACCACAAGATCTCTTTAATATCTACGTTTTTTTTTCCCATGACAGCAATAGGTTCAATTCAAAGCAAACAAAACAGCCTCTCAAACGTTTCTCTTGAGTAAAATAATGCTTATAACCTCACCTTTCCCCATCTCCAGTTTCTGAAGAGATCTCAATAATGTCTCAAACTGTGCTCAGGTTTTCCAAGACACCAAAATCTGCAAAGAAAAATCGTGAGATCTCTTCAATAAGGCATTTGTTTTTACTAAAATAAGGCAATGAGATTGAATGGAGAGCAAATTGATAGTTTTTGCTGTCATGTTTCTCAGGGTTTTCTCATGAAAAAAAAAGACCTCAACAATGTCCAAGACACCAAAACCTTTTCCAAGATCTCTTTAATATGTCAGATATTTCTTCTAAAATAAGGCAATGAGATTTTCTGCATTCAAACATTTCTCATCAACTTCCAAACAAGTTTATCTTTTATTTACCTTGAGGAATTATGGGCAAACAACCAGAGACAAAGTTGATGTTTAAATAACTCTATGAAAGAGCAACCTGTGAGCAATAAAAGCCGTGGATGTGTGTTGACAGTTAGAGTTACGATGTGTGCGATAGGTTTAAGGGATGGTGTGTAACGGCTTCAGTGTGTTTGTGTTGTTTTAGAGTGTTTGTAGATCAGCGCTCTCTTTGTTTTACACTGATGTTCGGTCGCAGGAACACCTGAGGCCGACCCCTGCTGAAAACACAGTGACGTTACCTGGAACATGGCTCGTAGCCAATCAGCATTCACCATCTCCAGCCGCTGTGATTGGCTCGTTTCTCATGTCAAGTCTGTATCTGTACTGTAATGCAGGAATTTCAATGGGGGTCTGTAAAGGCACAGAATGGGATGGACAGATGATTTTCTTAACAACTAAAATGTTATTTTTAAAAATATTTAAGTATGATTTGATCTGTTCTACAACTAATATAAAACTTAAATCAGCAGTTTAGATAAATTCAAATATGAATATATATATTTAAATAGCCTATATAGTATACATTAATCAAAGTGATAAATGCTGAAAACCTCATGCAAATAAATAAATAAATAAACAAAATAAATCTTATTGCCATTACTATAATATGGGAATATATATATATATATATATATATATATATATATATATATATAATTTATGCAAGGTGCATTTACAAAGGTAGTATTTGTTGTAATGAATTTAATTTATTCTTGCTGAGTTAAAAAAGTCGCATTGCTGTAATTTATTTAAAAATAATCAAAAGTCAAACTCAAAAGTAAAACATCCAAATATATTACAGTAATGACAATGTTTAACTGGCATGAAAATAATGTCACAATGAAAAAAAGTCCTAAAATAGGCTTCGTGCTCTTTAAGTCAAATATATATTTTTTTAACCACATCTTTATTGCAAAATAGTGCATAAAAACCCTCCTGAAAGAGGATCTGCATGTTTCTGTGAGATTCATCCAGAAAGGTGATTCACTCTGAAGTATTACTTACACGTGGTCTTTTTTATTGCCTGTGTTTATTTATAGAACACAAGAAGAGAGAGGGAGAGAGAGATAAAACCCTCAGATAAACACAGGCTAAAGTCCGACTGCCGAGCAAACAGTGAGTCAGTGGACGAGAGAACCACTGATAAGACCTGAACAACACACACACACACTCACACGCACACACACATTTACAATAATAAATCCTAAAAATCTGCATTAACTTACTTTTCCCAGCATTGGCTCCGAGGACGTCCCGTTCTCTGCTCATTTTGAGTCAGACTTTTGAGTTCAGTGAATTGTTAACTAGAGACTATCTGACTGGATCATTTGAATCTGAGTTGAACATTTGAGTTGAGATGCAGTCAGATAAGTCCAATTCACTAATAAATCATTCAGTGCGATTTGTGAACTGATTTAACAGGTTAATTGAAAATTGATCACAAATCGGACACTACTATTGCATATTAAGAACGCAGAAGGAACCAATGAGGTTCATTCTCGTGTTACGCTGCATGTTTGAGCTTCATCAAGAACCAATGAGGTTCATTCTCGTGTTACGCATCACGTTTGAGCTTCATCAAGAACCAATGAGGTTCATTCTCGTGTTACGCATCACGTTTGAGCTTCATCAAGAACCAATGAGGTTCATTCTCGTGTTACGCATCACGTTTGAGCTTCATCAAGAACCAATGAGGTTCATTCTCGTGTTACGCATCACGTTTGAGCTTCAGCAAGAACCAATGAGGTTCATTCTCGTGTTACGCATCATGTTTGAGCTTCAGCAAGAACCAATGAGGTTCATTCTCGTGTTACGCATCACGTTTGAGCTTCTGCAAGAACCAATGAGGTTCATTCTCGTGTTACGCATCACGTTTGAGCTTCAGTAAGAACCAATGAGGTTAATTCTCGTGTTACGCATCATGTTTGAGCTTCAGAAAGAACCAATGAGGTTCATTCTCGTGTTACGCATCATGTTTGAGCTTCAGCAAGAACCAATGAGGTTCATTCTCGTGTTACGCATCACGTTTGAGCTTCAGTAAGAACCAATGAGGTTCATTCTCGTGTTACGCATCATGTTTGAGCTTCAGCAAGAACCAATGAGGTTCATTCTCGTGTTACGCATCACGTTTGAGCTTCAGTAAGAACCAATGAGGTTCATTCTTGTGTTACGCATCATGTTTGAGCTTCAGCAAGAACCAATGAGGTTCATTCTCGTGTTACGCAGGACGTTTGAGCTTCAGCAAGAACCAATGAGGTTCATTCTCGTGTTACGCATCATGTTTGAGCTTCAGAAAGAACCAATGAGGTTCATTCTCGTGTTACGCATCATGTTTGAGCTTCAGCAAGAACCAATGAGGTTCATTCTCGTGTTACGCATCACGTTTGAGCTTCAGTAAGAACCAATGAGGTTAATTCTCGTGTTACGCATCATGTTTGAGCTTCAGTAAGAACCAATGAGGTTCATTCTCGTGTTACGCATCACGTTTGAGCTTCTGCAAGAACCAATGAGGTTCATTCTCGTGTTACGCATCACGTTTGAGCTTCTGCAAGAACCAATGAGGTTCATTCTCGTGTTACGCATCATGTTTGAGCTTCAGCAAGAACCAATGAGGTTCATTCTCGTGTTACGCATCACGTTTGAGCTTCTGCAAGAACCAATGAGGTTCATTCTCGTGTTACGCAGGACGTTTGAGCTTCAGTAAGAACCAATGAGGTTCATTCTTGTGTTACGCATCATGTTTGAGCTTCAGCAAGAACCAATGAGGTTCATTCTCGTGTTACGCAGGACGTTTGAGCTTCAGCAAGAACCAATGAGGTTCATTCTTGTGTTACGCATCACGTTTGAGCTTCAGCAAGAACCAATGAGGTTCATTCTCGTGTTACGCATCACATTTGAGCTTCACCAAGAACCAATGAGGTTCATTCTCGTGTTACGCAGCACGTTTGAGCTTCATCAAGAACCACTGAGGTTCATTCTCGTGTTACGCATCACGTTTGAGCTTCAGCAAGAACCAATGAGGTTCATTCTCGTGTTACGCAGGACGTTTGAGCTTCAGCAAGAACCAATGAGGTTCATTCTCGTGTTACGCAGCACGTTTGAGCTTCAGCAAGAACCACTGAGGTTCATTCTCGTGTTACGCATCACGTTTGAGCTTCATCAAGAACCAATGAGGTTCATTCTCGTGTTACGCAGGACGTTTGAGCTTCAGCAAGAACCAATGAGGTTCATTCTCGTGTTACGCATCATGTTTGAGCTTCAGCAAGAACCAATGAGGTTCATTCACGTGTTACGCATCACGTTTGAGCTTCAGCAAGAACCGATGAGGTTCATTCTTGTGTTACGCATCACGTTTGAGGTTCAGTAAGAACCAATGAGGTTCATTCTCGTGTTACGCATCACATTTGAGCTTCAGCAAGAACCAATGAGGTTCATTCTCATGTTACGCATCACATTTGAGCTTCAGCAAGAACCAATGAAGTTCATTCTTGTGTTACGCATCACGTTTGAGCTTCAGTAAGAACCAATGAGGTTCATTCTCGTGTTACGCATCACATTTGAGCTTCAGCAAGAACCAATGAAGTTCATTCTTGTGTTACGCATCACGTTTGAGCTTCAGTAAGAACCAATGAGGTTCATTCTCGTGTTACGCATCACATTTGAGCTTCAGCAAGAACCAATGAGGTTCATTCTCGTGTTACGCATCACGTTTGAGCTTCAGCAAGAACCAATGAGGTTCATTCTCATATTACGCATCACGTTTGAGCTTCAGCAAGAACCAATGAGGTTCATTCACGTGTTACGCATCACGTTTGAGCTTCTGCAAGAACCAATGAGGTTCATTCACGTGTTACGCATCACGTTTGAGCTTCAGCAAGAACCAATGAGGTTCATTCACGTGTTACGCATCACGTTTGAGCTTCAGCAAGAACCAATGAGGTTCATTCTCATGTTACGCATCACATTTGAGCTTCAGCAAGAACCAATGAGGTTCATTCACGTGTTATGCATCACATTTGAGCTTCAGCAAGAACCAGTGAGGTTCATTCTCGTGTTACGCAGCACGTTTGAGCTTCAGCAAGAACCAATGAGGTTCATTCTTGTGTTACGCATCACGTTTGAGCTTCAGCAAGAACCAATGAGGTTCATTCTTGTGTTACGCATCACGTTTGAGCTTCAGCAAGAACCAATGAGGTTCATTCTTGTGTTACGCATCACGTTTGAGCTTCAGCAAGAACCAATGAGGTTCATTCTTGTGTTACGCATCACGTTTGAGCTTCAGCAAGAACCAATGAGGTTCATTCTTGTGTTACGCATCACATTTGAGCTTCAGCAAGAACCAATGAGGTTCATTCACGTGTTACGCATCACGTTTGAGCTTCAGCAAGAACCAATGAGGTTCATTCTCATGTTACGCATCACATTTGAGCTTCAGCAAGAACCAATGAGGTTCATTCACGTGTTACGCATCACGTTTGAGCTTCAGCAAGAACCAGTGAGGTTCATTCTCATGTTACGCATCACATTTGAGCTTCAGCAAGAACCAATGAGGTTCATTCTCGTGTTACACATCACGTTTGAGCTTCAGCAAGAACCAATGAGGTTCATTCACGTGTTACACATCACGTTTGAGCTTCAGCAAGAACCAATGAGGTTCATTCTCATGTTACGCATCACATTTGAGCTTCAGCAAGAACCAATGAGGTTCATTCACGTGTTACGCATCACGTTTGAGCTTCAGCAAGAACCAGTGAGGTTCATTCTCATGTTACGCATCACATTTGAGCTTCAGCAAGAACCAATGAGGTTCATTCTCGTGTTACGCATCACGTTTGAGCTTCAGCAAGAACCAGTGAGGTTCATTCTCATGTTACGCATCACATTTGAGCTTCAGCAAGAACCAATGAGGTTCATTCACGTGTTACACATCACGTTTGAGCTTCAGCAAGAACCAATGAGGTTCATTCTCATGTTACGCATCACATTTGAGCTTCAGCAAGAACCAATGAGGTTCATTCACGTGTTACGCATCACATTTGAGCTTCAGCAAGAACCAATGAGGTTCATTCTCATGTTACGCATCACATTTGAGCTTCAGCAAGAACCAATGAGGTTCATTCTCGTGTTACGCAGCACGTTTGAGCTTCAGCAAGAACCAATGAGGTTCATTCTCGTGTTACGCAGCACGTTTGAGCTTCAGCAAGAACCAATGAGGTTCATTCTTGTGTTACGCATCACGTTTGAGCTTCAGCAAGAACCAATGAGGTTCATTCTTGTGTTACGCATCACGTTTGAGCTTCAGTAAGAACCAATGAGGTTCATTCTCGTGTTACGCATCACGTTTGAGCTTCAGCAAGAACCAATGAGGTTCATTCTTGTGTTACGCATCACATTTGAGCTTCAGCAAGAACCAATGAGGTTCATTCTTGTGTTACGCATCACGTTTGAGCTTCAGTGAGAACCAATGAGGTTCATTCTCGTGTTACGCATCACGTTTGAGCTTCAGCAAGAACCAATGAGGTTCATTCTCGTGTTACGCAGCACGTTTGAGCTTCAGCAAGAACCAATGAGGTTCATTCTTGTGTTACGCATCACGTTTGAGCTTCAGCAAGAACCAATGAGGTTCATTCTCGTGTTACGCATCACGTTTGAGCTTCAGCAAGAACCAATGAGGTTCATTCTCGTGTTAAGCATCACGTTTGAGCTTCAGCAAGAACCAATGAGGTTCATTCTTGTGTTACGCATCACATTTGAGCTTCAGCAAGAACCAATGAGGTTCATTCTCGTGTTACGCATCACGTTTGAGCTTCAGCAAGAACCAATGAGGTTCATTCTTGTGTTACGCATCACGTTTGAGCTTCAGCAAGAACCAATGAGGTTCATTCTCGTGTTACGCATCACGTTTGAGCTTCAGCAAGAACCAATGAGGTTCATTCTCGTGTTAAGCATCACGTTTGAGCTTCTGCAAGAACCAATGAGGTTCATTCTCGTGTTACGCATCACGTTTGAGCTTCAGCAAGAACCAATGAGGTTCATTCTCGTGTTACGCATCACGTTTGAGCTTCAGCAAGAACCAATGAGGTTCATTCTCGTGTTACGCATCACGTTTGAGCTTCAGCAAGAACCAATGAGGTTCATTCTTGTGTTACGCATCACGTTTGAGCTTCAGCAAGAACCAGTGAGGTTCATTCTCGTGTTACGCATCACGTTTGAGCTTCAGCAAGAACCAATGAGGTTCATTCTCGTGTTACGCATCACGTTTGAGCTTCAGTAAGAACCAATGAGGTTCATTCTCGTGTTACGCATCACGTTTGAGCTTCAGCAAGAACCGATGAGGTTCATTCTCGTGTTACGCATCACATTTGAGCTTCAGTAAGAACCAATGAGGTTCATTCTTGTGTTACGCATCACGTTTGAGCTTCAGCAAGAACCAATGAGGTTCATTCTCGTGTTACGCATCACGTTTGAGCTTCAGTAAGAACCAATGAGGTTCATTCTTGTGTTACGCATCACGTTTGAGCTTCAGCAAGAACCAATGAGGTTCATTCTTGTGTTACGCATCACGTTTGAGCTTCAGCAAGAACCAATGAGGTTCATTCTCGTGTTACGCATCACGTTTGAGCTTCAGCAAGAACCAGTGAGGTTCATTCTCGTGTTACGCATCACATTTGAGCTTCAGTAAGAACCAATGAGGTTCATTCTTGTGTTACGCATCACGTTTGAGCTTCAGCAAGAACCAATGAGGTTCATTCTCGTGTTACGCATCACGTTTGAGCTTCAGTAAGAACCAATGAGGTTCATTCTTGTGTTACGCATCACGTTTGAGCTTCAGCAAGAACCAATGAGGTTCATTCTTGTGTTACGCATCACGTTTGAGCTTCAGCAAGAACCAATGAGGTTCATTCTCGTGTTACGCATCACATTTGAGCTTCACCAAGAACCGATGAGGTTCATTCTTGTGTTACGCATCACATTTGAGCTTCAGTAAGAACCAATGAGGTTCATTCTCGTGTTACGCATCACGTTTGAGCTTCAGCAAGAACCAGTGAGGTTCATTCTCGTGTTACGCATCACGTTTGAGCTTCAGCAAGAACCAATGAGGTTCATTCTCGTGTTACGCATCACATTTGAGCTTCAGCAAGAACCAGTGAGGTTCATTCTCGTGTTACGCAGCACATTTGAGCTTCAGCAAAAACCAATGAGGTTCATTCTCGTGTTACGCATCACATTTGAGCTTCAGCAAGAACCAATGAGGTTCATTCTCGTGTTACGCATCACGTTTGAGCTTCAGCAACAACCAATGAGGTTCATTCTTGTGTTACGCATCACGTTTGAGCTTCAGTAAGAACCGATGAGGTTCATTCTTGTGTTACGCATCATGTTTGAGCTTCAGCAAGAACCAATGAGGTTCATTCTCGTGTTACGCATCACGTTTGAGCTTCAGCAACAACCAATGAGGTTCATTCTCGTGTTACGCATCACGTTTGAGCTTCAGCAAGAACCGATGAGGTTCATTCTCGTGTTACGCATCACGTTTGAGCTTCAGCAAGAACCAATGAGGTTCATTCTTGTGTTACGCATCACGTTTGAGCTTCAGCAAGAACCAATGAGGTTCATTCTCGTGTTACGCATCACGTTTGAGCTTCAGCAAGAACCGATGAGGTTCATTCTCGTGTTACGCATCACGTTTGAGCTTCAGCAAGAACCGATGAGGTTCATTCTCGTGTTACGCATCACGTTTGAGCTTCAGCAAGAACCAATGAGGTTCATTCTCGTGTTACGCATCACATTTGAGCTTCAGTAAGAACCAATGAGGTTCATTCTTGTGTTACGCATCACATTTGAGCTTCAGTAAGAACCAATGAGGTTCATTCTTGTGTTACGCATCACGTTTGAGCTTCAGCAAGAACCAATGAGGTTCATTCTCGTGTTACGCATCACGTTTGAGCTTCAGTAAGAACCAATGAGGTTCATTCTTGTGTTACGCATCACGTTTGAGCTTCAGCAAGAACCAATGAGGTTCATTCTTGTGTTACGCATCACGTTTGAGCTTCAGCAAGAACCAATGAGGTTCATTCTCGTGTTACGCATCACATTTGAGCTTCACCAAGAACCGATGAGGTTCATTCTTGTGTTACGCATCACATTTGAGCTTCAGTAAGAACCAATGAGGTTCATTCTCGTGTTACGCATCACGTTTGAGCTTCAGCAAGAACCAGTGAGGTTCATTCTCGTGTTACGCATCACGTTTGAGCTTCAGCAAGAACCAATGAGGTTCATTCTCGTGTTACGCATCACATTTGAGCTTCAGCAAGAACCAATGAGGTTCATTCTCGTGTTACGCATCACGTTTGAGCTTCAGCAACAACCAATGAGGTTCATTCTTGTGTTACGCATCACGTTTGAGCTTCAGTAAGAACCAATGAGGTTCATTCTCGTGTTACGCATTACGTTTGAGCTTCAGCAACAACCAATGAGGTTCATTCTCGTGTTACGCATCATGTTTGAGCTTCAGCAAGAACCAATGAGGTTCATTCTCGTGTTACGCATTACGTTTGAGCTTCAGCAACAACCAATGAGGTTCATTCTCGTGTTACGCATTACGTTTGAGCTTCAGCAAGAACCGATGAGGTTCATTCTCGTGTTACGCATTACGTTTGAGCTTCAGCAACAACCAATGAGGTTCATTCTCGTGTTACGCATCATGTTTGAGCTTCAGCAAGAACCAATGAGGTTCATTCTCGTGTTACGCATTACGTTTGAGCTTCAGCAACAACCAATGAGGTTCATTCTCGTGTTACGCATCACGTTTGAGCTTCAGCAAGAACCGATGAGGTTCATTCTCGTGTTACGCATCATGTTTGAGCTTCAGCAAGAACCAATGAGGTTCATTCTCGTGTTACGCATTACGTTTGAGCTTCAGCAACAACCAATGAGGTTCATTCTCGTGTTACGCATCACGTTTGAGCTTCAGCAAGAACCGATGAGGTTCATTCTCGTGTTACGCATCATGTTTGAGCTTCAGCAACAACCAATGAGGTTCATTCTCGTGTTACGCATCACGTTTGAGCTTCAGCAAGAACCGATGAGGTTCATTCTCGTGTTACGCATCATGTTTGAGCTTCAGCAACAACCAATGAGGTTCATTCTCGTGTTACGCATCATGTTTGAGCTTCAGCAAGAACCAATGAGGTTCATTCTCGTGTTACGCATCACGTTTGAGCTTCAGCAAGAACCGATGAGGTTCATTCTCGTGTTACGCATCATGTTTGAGCTTCAGCAAGAACCGATGAGGTTCATTCTCGTGTTACGCATCATGTTTGAGCTTCAGCAAGAACCAATGAGGTTCATTCTCGTGTTACGCATTACGTTTGAGCTTCAGCAACAACCAATGAGGTTCATTCTCGTGTTACGCATCACGTTTGAGCTTCAGCAAGAACCGATGAGGTTCATTCTCGTGTTACGCATTACGTTTGAGCTTCAGCAACAACCAATGAGGTTCATTCTCGTGTTACGCATCATGTTTGAGCTTCAGCAAGAACCAATGAGGTTCATTCTCGTGTTACGCATTACGTTTGAGCTTCAGCAACAACCAATGAGGTTCATTCTCGTGTTACGCATCACGTTTGAGCTTCAGCAAGAACCGATGAGGTTCATTCTTGTGTTACGCATCATGTTTGAGCTTCAGCAAGAACCAATGAGGTTCATTCTCGTGTTACGCATTACGTTTGAGCTTCAGCAACAACCAATGAGGTTCATTCTCGTGTTACGCATCACGTTTGAGCTTCAGCAAGAACCGATGAGGTTCATTCTCGTGTTACGCATCACGTTTGAGCTTCAGCAAGAACCAATGAGGTTCATTCTCGTGTTACGCATCACATTTGAGCTTCAGCAAGAACCGATGAGGTTCATTCTTGTGTTACGCATCACGTTTGAGCTTCAGCAACAACCAATGAGGTTCATTCTCGTGTTACGCATCACGTTTGAGCTTCAGCAAGAACCGATGAGGTTCATTCTCGTGTTACGCATCACGTTTGAGCTTCAGCAAGAACCGATGAGGTTCATTCTCGTGTTACGCATCACGTTTGAGCTTCAGCAACAACCAATGAGGTTCATTCTCGTGTTACGCATCACGTTTGAGCTTCAGCAAGAACCGATGAGGTTCATTCTTGTGTTACGCATCACATTTGAGCTTCAGCAAGAACCAATGAGGTTCATTCTTGTGTTACGCATCACGTTTGAGCTTCAGCAAGAACCAATGAGGTTCATTCTTGTGTTACGCATCACATTTGAGCTTCAGTAAGAACCAATGAGGTTCATTCTCGTGTTACGCATCACGTTTGAGCTTCAGCAAGAACCAATGAGGTTCATTCTTGTGTTACGCAGCACATTTGAGCTTCAGCAAGAACCAATGAGGTTCATTCTCGTGTTACGCATCACGTTTGAGCTTCAGCAAGAACCGATGAGGTTCATTCTCGTGTTATGTCACATTGGATCACATTCCTGAATGGCTCATTTTGAGACACTGTTTCATATTTATGGGGAAAATAACAAACGGAGTGGATGGATTTTTACCACAATAGGGTGGTTGTATACACACACTGCAGACACATAAATATGTTTAAAAACAATATTTAAAAGCAAATTGCAGTTCCATATTTAAAAAAACTTGAATCTGAATTCCAACGATGGAGTGTTACATAATTGTCTTTAGCTGGTCGAATCAAATGTGTATGGCTTAGTGATCTAAACTAAAAACTGAACAAATTTAATATTTTCTCAGGGGACCAACCAGAACATTTGACAAAACAGTATATTATAATATTACCCATAATCCCTTATCTGATCCCAATGACCTGATTACGTGAGAAAGATTCATAAAGCATATGTGAAGGACGTGCAGAATTATGGGTGAAGAGAAACGGGTTAAGATATTTATTGCCGTTATTAGCACTATCACATCTTCACAATCAGGTCTTGTGTGGTTTCGGTGGTTTTGCGCTAATAATGAGGGCCTCATGACCTCTGACCTGCTCCAGTTAAACAGAGAGTCTAATAAAAATGACAAGTCCTGACTGTATATCCATAAATTTGTTCAACTTTTAGACCACAAGCTGCTGTATTTCAGTCATGTGGAGTCTATACTGGGCCTTGACATTGATGATGTAATGAAATCATCAGTCACATGACTTAAGTTCTGCTTTCCTCTCTCAACGTTGAGAACGCAAGAATAAATTGTTTTGATTATCTCAGGAGACTTGATAAAGTCTCATAAATATGAAAAAAAAACAAAAATATGTTCTAAGTTATTTTTGTTATTTCACAAAAATATGTGAACGTTTCATAACTTAACGTTCCCATTAAGTTATGAAAATGTTATTTCTAAAAGTTCTCTGAAAGTTCAAAAAAGTCTTTTTTTTAAGCGTTTTAAAATGTTTTTGTTATTTTTTTGTTTGTTATGTGAACATTAAGGGAACATGCCTTTTTCTCAATAGGGAAATGTTACTTTTGAATGTTCTCTTGAAACATTTAAAAACAGTTCAATAACTGTCTAAAGTTAATCAATTATGAAACCAGTTCAATTCAGCCATAAGCAGCTCTACAGAAGACAATATTCAATATTCAGCTTGATTTAGTTCAGTGTTGATTCAGATCAGTTCAATAACAGTGTCGAAATTCGTCAATTATGTGCAAATTTGTCAATTATGAAAAAAGAGATCTCGTTTGAGATTTTTCTTTCAACTGGACAGTGTTGTTATCGTTAATCGTAAACTAAAACTATAAAATACATATGTCTGTTAACTGAAGTAAATGTAAAAAAACTTGAACGTATTTTATTTTAGTTATCAAAGCAACAAAAAATGTATTGAAATTAATATAATATAAATTAAATATACATTTTTTTAAATTGTATTCCAGTCAGAAAGTCAACATTTCTAATTTTCACTTAGTTTATTTAGAAGTACTAAAACTGACCAGAAATAACTAAACAAACTTAAATAAATAAAAAGATAAAAAAACACAAAAATTACACTTAATTCATTTAAAATAATCAGAAAATATAAAAACTAATAAGTAATATTTAAATAAATTGATTTAAAATTTCTACAATACAGAGCTGCACGATTAATCGTTAAAGATGGGAATCTCAATGCAAACACACACGCAATATTACTCCTAAATGACAGTGATTCGTCTGTGTCTATTGATAAAGATTGTATCATTACATCGTTACACCAGTTAAAATGTATTTGTCATTGAATCATTCATTCGAGATTCGTTCAAAATAACGCAGATTCATCCAGTAATGAAAGTCTTTATGAGTGAGTCATTGAATCATTCACTCAATCCATTTAAAAAATATATTAATTCGACTTAATTAAACATTTTTAAATAGACTGCAGCAATTAAGATTTTGTCAGAACGTCTAGTAAATTACGTTATTTTGTTTATTTGTCTGTTCAGAATCATGACCTCCATTTGAATTAAAAAAAAAATCATGATTCTCAGTTTATCCAGAATCATGCAGCTCTAATATAATAGTATATCAATAATAACACTGGACACACACACACACACACACAATGAGAGGAAATAATAGCACAGAGGAGTGTCTCAATTCAGCAGGTCATAGAGTCTGATAAGTGAGGGAATATTCCTGTTTGTTGCGGATCCGTACGCTCACACACACGTACACACACACACACACCGTCAACAGTCATACATGTCATAATAACACGCCGCTTCTGGAGGATCCTCTGGAACAATAGGGCTCCACAGTCTCGGCTCTTATCAGTCTGAGCTCTTATCCAGCCTGTCTCTGTTAGTCTAAACCCCCTCCAGCTCCACCGGACCCCGTTATCAGCCCGTGACGTCAGGCTCCTGGAGGACCGAGACGGACCCTGATAGTGTCGGCACAGCTGACCTGGGAATCACCAACCAGGAGCCCAGCGGAATAAACGTACAGTCAAACCAAACATTATTCAGAGACACATTTTTGATATTAACTAGTGTGATCAGGACACTATAGTTTATGTAAGTGAGGAGAGCAAAATAAAGTAAACTGTGACATATTACACCCAAACATTCTTCATACAGCGACTAACAGTGAAAGTGTGGGAGCAGAAATGATCCAGACACTTTGACCTGATCATGTTCTGCTGAAGTGTGTTTTCTTTAATTGCTAATGCTCTTTTTACACACAGACTGAACACAATGAAGCATTGCTTGGTGATTGGTTGAGCTAAACTGGTATTATCTAATAGTGTAGTTAAATTTAACAGCTGACAGATATTCAACATAATTCATGTGTGAGACAGTCTAACAGAAGGACGGACAAAACCAGTCAAATATCAACTGAGTTCTGCTCATATTTTATCACCATTCTCTAAACTATAGCGAATAAACTGTGATAAAGTGAGGAATGTTGACGGCGTCTGAATAAATGTGTGTTTGACTGTATTAGAGATGATGTCAGTGGAGAACCACATTAAAACAGTGATTCCCAAATTTCACAAACTTAACAGATTTTATGGTCACGGTTCACAACATGCACGTAAACAAATGAAATATTTCATTTTTTTTTTTTAGTAACTTCCTAAATTCCTTATTTGCTTTAATGATTTAATTAAATTATTATCTTGTCATTCGCGCAAACCCCAGTTTGGGAAACTCAGATCTTGATGTTTAAAAGCGTCTGGTTATTAAAAGAACCGAAATCAATAAAAGGACTTTATTCAACTCTAAACAACTATACACTACCTTGTTTCTTTTATTTTTGTGTTTTTTATAAAGAAAGTAATACTTTTATTCAACAAGGACACATTAATTTGATCAAAAGTGACAGTAAAAACATTTATAGAAACATTATAAATGTTTTTACTGTCACTTTTGATCAAATTAATGCTGTTCTTTTGAACTTTATATTCATCAAATGATCCAGAAAGTGCATCACATGTATCCTGGAACTGTTTTCAACACTGATAATATTCATAAATGTTTCTTGAGCAGCAAATCATCATATTAGAGTGATTTCTGAACGCAC
>NC_137133.1:37588821-37631321 GCF_949319135.1 Squalius cephalus
ACTTGAACATGATGCGTGTGTGTGTATGACATGATGTGTGTGTGTGTATGACATCACTATCACTTGAACATGATGTGTGTGTGTGTATGACATCACTATCACTTGAACACGATGTGTGTGTGTGTGTGTGACATCACTTGAACGTGTGTGTGTATGACATGATGTGTGTGTGTATGACATCACTTGAACATGATGTGTGTGTGTATGACATCACTTGAACATGATGTGTGTGTGTATGACATCACTTGAACACGATGTGTGTGTATGACATCACTTGAACATGATGTGTGTGTGTGTGTGTATGACATCACTTGAACATGATGTGTGTGTGTGTGTGTGTGTGTGTATGACATCACTTGAACATGATGTGTGTGTGTGTGTGTGTGTGTGTATGACATCACTTGAACATGATGTGTGTGTGTGTGTGTGTATGACATGATGTGTGTGTGTATGACATCACTTGAACATGTGTGTGTGTATGACATGATGTGTGTGTATGACATCACTTGAACATGATGTGTGTGTGTGTGTGTGTGTATGACATGATGTGTGTGTGTATGACATCACTTGAACATGATGTGTGTGTGTATGACATCACTTGAACATGATGTGTGTGTGTGTATGACATCACTTGAACATGATGTGTGTGTGTGTGTGTGTGTGTATGACATCACTTGAACATGATGTGTGTGTGTGTATGACATCACTTGAACATGATGTGTGTGTGTGTGTATGACATCACTTGAACACGATGTGTGTGTGTATGACATGATGTGTGTGTGTGTATGACATCACTTGAACATGAAGTGTGTGTGTGTGTGTGTGTGTATGACATCACTTGAACATGATGTGTGTGTGTGTGTGTGTTTGACATGTGTGTGTGTGACATCACTTGAACATGATGTGTGTGTGTGTATGACATGATGTGTGTGTATGACATCACTATCACCTGAACACGATGTGTGTGTGTGTGACGTCACCTGAACACGATGTGTGTGTGTATGACATCACTTGAACACGATGTGTGTGTGTATGACATCACTTGAACACGATGTGTGTGTGTGTATGACATGATGTGTGTGTATGACATCACTATCACCTGAACACGATGTGTGTGTGTGTGACGTCACCTGAACACGATGTGTGTGTGTATGACATCACCTGAACACGATGTGTGTGTGTATGACATCACCTGAACACGATGTGTGTGTGTATGACATCACTTGAACATGATGTGTGTGTGTGTATGACATGATGTGTGTGTATGACATCACTATCACCTGAACACGATGTGTGTGTGTGTGACGTCACCTGAACACGATGTGTGTGTGTATGACATCACTTGAACACGATGTGTGTGTGTATGACATCACTTGAACATGATGTGTGTGTGTGTATGACATGATGTGTGTGTATGACATCACTATCACCTGAACACGATGTGTGTGTGTGTGACGTCACCTGAACACGATGTGTGTGTGTATGACATCACTTGAACACGATGTGTGTGTGTATGACATCACTTGAACACGATGTGTGTGTGTGTATGACATGATGTGTGTGTATGACATCACTATCACCTGAACACGATGTGTGTGTGTGTGACGTCACCTGAACACGATGTGTGTGTGTATGACATCACTTGAACATGATGTGTGTGTGTGTATGACATGATGTGTGTGTATGACATCACTATCACCTGAACACGATGTGTGTGTGTGTGACGTCACCTGAACACGATGTGTGTGTGTATGACATCACTTGAACACGATGTGTGTGTGTATGACATCACTTGAACATGATGTGTGTGTGTGTATGACATGATGTGTGTGTATGACATCACTATCACCTGAACACGATGTGTGTGTGTGTGACGTCACCTGAACACGATGTGTGTGTGTATGACATCACCTGAACACGATGTGTGTGTGTATGACATCACCTGAACACGATGTGTGTGTGTATGACATCACCTGAACACGATGTGTGTGTATGACATCACCTGAACACGATGTGTGTGTATGACATCACCTGAACACGATGTGTGTGTATGACATCACCTGAACACGATGTGTGTGTATGACATCACCTGAACATGGGGCAGAATAAAATGAGCTGAGGTGACGTGACGGCTAATGATGTCTAATGACCGGGAATCCACCTGTCACTCAAAAGTGGACACCCCTAATTATGCAGAAATTTAAGGCTTAATATAATTTACAGTTTTTTACGATTGCTATGACAGATTTTTCAATACTTTTAACAATTTTCCAAAACTCTTAACACAGTTAGCACTACATCCGCCTGTGTAAGCTAGCCTATACTATTAACACATTTCTTGTTGCTTTAACACAAAATGCATACAATTAACACAAATTTAAAATGCTTGAACTTCTTTTACACACAAGCTCAAACAAGACCAGAACAAAGGACTTTTACTGCCAAATTTCCCAATGCTTTAACACTGTATGTCAGAACAGAGAACACATGTTCTGACCCCTAACCTTACAGGTACAGGTCAAGGTGAACCGCTGCTGATACTGTGAGCTGAAACACACATATATCCCCTGTATATTATTATATTATTACAGAGAAACAGCTGATTGAATTATGCAAATAGATAATTAGAAGATGACTCTTTTTTTTGGTGCGTTTTCTGTTCGTATATTTTGTATTTTCACATACAGTTTTTTACAATCGCTATGACAGATTTTTCAATACATTTAACAAGTTTCCTAAACTCTTAACGCACCAACACACCTAAAACACAAAATTGGCAAAACGGTTAATTTCATGCTCAAAATCACACATTATAAACTAAACTGCAAAACTAATTTTCAAAATACAATAATACACTAACACAATACACCATGTCTACCAAAACATTAACACATGTTCTCTTACACCAGGAACATTTAGTCAATCATAGCACAATGTCATAAAAACACTAACATCAGATGGAATTACAGAAACTGCATTATTTTATATGTGTCAGGTCTGCCCTTATACAACAGACATATTATTCTATAGATATATTATACTATATCTATTATATCTATAGATATTGTATTGATCATAGATTGTGTTTTGCACTGCAGTTTCTTTTGAAGTCTCTCTACATTTTTGTTTTCTTTGTAATGTAATGTAAATGCATTTTGTTGTTGTTTTTTTGCAGCAGAAATTCAATACAACAAAATAAATGACCCCCCTTAGAGTAGCTTTATAGAATGTATGGTTCATGAAAAAAGAAGACAGAGACAGAATTACTGCTGTAACGGCTTTATTTGCAACAGGACATTTCTGCAAGATAACAAAAATATGCAATATAGCTGCCATTTACAGTATTACTGTATGTGAAAATACAAAATATACAAACAGAAAAGGCCATCTTCTAATCTGCCCGGTCTTCTGCATTTGTCCACATGTTCTCATCCACATCACACCTGACATCTTCCCTGGCAAGGCATCTTGGGAAGAATCTTTTACAGTAACATGCCTTATCCTGGTAGTGTTCAGCTGTGATGTCTTGGTATGCAGCATCTTTTGCATACAGGAGGGACATTTGGTCCTGTGGACTATGGTCGAAAACCTTTCATCTCCAGGCTGAGAAAACTCCTCAATGGGGTTGAGGAAAGGGAAGTAAGGGGCAAGGAAAATGGACATCATCCTCTGATGGGCGTCAAACCTGGCTGTGACTATAGACGGGAATGGTGGAATGCCACATTGTCCCATATTTGCATAACTTCAGTCAGCTGTTTCTCACTAGCAATGGAATAATGTGAAAATACAAAATATACGAACAGAAAAAGCACCAGAAGAATAAAAAAAATTAAAAAATAAAAAGCTCTTCTAATTATTTGCATAATTCAATCAGCTGTTTCTCAGTAAGAATAGAATAAAATACAGGGGATATATTTGTGTTTCAGTTCACAATATAAACAGCTGTTTACCTTGACTTTACTGTAAGGTTAGGTTTAGAACATGGTGTTATCTGTTCTGACATACAGTGTTAAAGCATTGGTAAATTTGACAGTAAAAATCCATTGTTTTGTTCTTGTTTGAGCTTGTGTGTAAAAGAAGTTCAAGCATTTTAAATTTGTGTTAATTGTATGCATTTTGTGTTAAAGCAACAAGAAATGTGTTAATAGTATAGCTTACACAGGCAGATGTAGTGCTAACTAGGGCTGCACGATATTGGGAAAAAAATTACATTGCGATATTTTTTCCCCAACGATATATATCGCGATATTGCGAGCCATCAATCCAGATAAAGTCAATAATTACCATTCCATGTTATTAATAATTTCACTAATAAGCAAGCTTCATTACAAGTAACAAAAAGGCCACTTAATATTTTATTCCAGAAACATATTTCTCTCAGAATTCGGTGAACGTTCTACGCAGGACCTAACGTTCTTCGGTTCTAGGACCTGAAAAATTATGTTTTCTGTGCTGATTCAGTGACGTGTTCATGTAAGCGGCACCTAGACCCAGCAAAAGTAATGATTAATAATATGTAAAATATTACAATGAGACATTTTAATTGTTTATTAATAAACAAGTGTTTTCTGTAAAGATGAAGTTGACAATATACTGACTCGCGATCTTCGCAGCAGTGATCAGGAGAGATGCACTTTTCATACAGATTAAATATAGCTATATTTTTTTTAATGGTTCTGTTTAAAAGTAGAGATTTCTGTAGATAATAGATATATTTCTTTCTATTTTTTTTATTTATTTTTTTTAGGTGTGTGAGGCGAGTAGGCTACCTTTTACGCTGAGTTTCGGTTCATGGATCATAGCTTAATCTCGGGTTCAGGCGCTGGCTGCTATATTTAATTATTATTAATCATTATTAAATCCAGGAAATTGGATAATGAAATACTGATTAAAATTAAGATACAATTAATACAAAACGAAATTCGTTTTAAAGGAAGGCTTTGTGCTTTCTGTTTGAGGTCTCTGTGAAAGTTTTAAAGCAGTCTTTTAGTGCCGCTTTCATAACGGTCCGTAATATCACGTAACATTGTTTTTTCCTCATAAATGCGAACACGAAAAATAAACGAATGTTTAAAAAAGACAACCATCCACAACTTTATAACACTCCAGCAAAGTAGCCTACCTCTTTTTGGTCAACATCCTCCTTTTTGTAGACGAAATAGGCTAGTCCCAAATAGCTGATTTTGACTTTTTTTTGCGGCGGATCCTCTTCGTCGCGCATTTTTGAATGTTGGCTGTGAGCGCGGTGAGCTGCGGCACAGCGAACCAATCACTGTGCAGGCACGCAGAACGCGTATGTCACCCCAGCAAAAAGCCATACAACAAACTCGTGTTTAGCCTACTGTGTGCTACCGTTCTCTTATGGGTACTAACGTTACCCTTCACATCGCATGTTCCGGCGATGTGACTATCGCTCATTCGCACATTGCGATGTCGATGTTAAAACAGAATATCGTTCAGCCCTAGTGCTAACTGTGTTAAGAGTTTTGGAAAATTGTTAAAAGTATTGAAAAATCTGTCATAGCAATCGTAAAAAACTGTAATAAATGGCAGCTATATTGCATATGTTTGTTATCTTGCAGTAATGTCCTTTTGCAAATAAAGTCTTTATTGCAGCAATTCTGTCTCTGTCTTCATTTTTTCACTAACCGTACACATAAAGCATCTGAGATGGGGCTTTTTTTATTGAATTTCTGCAGCAAAAGACCTAAACCCAACAAAACAAAAATGTAGAGAGGCTTCAAAAGAAACTGCAGTGCAAAACACAATCTATGATCAGTACACTATATACTGTCTGTTGTGTAAGGGCAGACCCGACACATGTCAACTAATGCAGTTTCTGATGTTAGTGTTTATATGACATTGTGCTGTGATTGACTACATCTTCCTGTTGGACGAGAACATATGTTAGTGTTTTGAAAAATGATTTGATTTTGAGACATTGTTTGCAGTGTTTTGGTAGACATAGTGTATTGTTGCTAGTGTATTATTGTATTTTGAAAATTAGTGTTGGAGTTTAGTTTGCAATGTGTGATTTTGAGCATGAAATTAACTGTTTTGCCAATTGTGTGTTGGTGCGTTAAGAGTTTAGGAAATTTGTTACAAGTATTGAGAAAATTGTCATAGTGATTGTAAAAAACTGTAAATGGATGAGTTATAAAAAACTCACCCCCCTCACAGTCGTCATGAAGGGCAACATTAGCTGTATAGACCAAAACCACTTTCTGCACCAGACTGTAAACATGTTTTATTCTGCTGTAAAGTTGGGCATTTTAACATGGGGCTCTATGGGATTGAGTCTCTTCTGCAGCCGGCCTCTAGTGGCCAGTGGATGAACTGCAGTTCAGGGAGGTTGCCGCTTGCTTTTTACATAATACATTTAAAGATTTTAAAGTATAAAATTAGGGATATGAACAGTTTGGCCGATACCGATAATTCTTTATATTTGAAAGCCGATAACCGATATATTGGCTGATTAATCTAAATCCAAATTTTTTTTATGATTTTTTATGAATCAAAGCCTGATTACAAAAAAACAAGTCTCACCATTAAAATCCACGTCCCAAACACACAATTATAATGTTCTCATTATAATTTTATGTAGCCGATATGACAGACTTGCGCTGCACATGTTGCACTGAACTCTATTTTCCTTTTTGAAGCAATTTAATATTTCCATATTTTCATATTTTAATATTTCCAATATTTTCCATATTTCAAGCAATTTAAAACCATCATGTTGAACAGTGCGCATCTGAAGTGTCTCAGCTGAAGGAAATAATACATTATTTATCGGCTTTAATATATCGGCCAAATCTTCTTATCAGGCCGATAACGCTAACGTTAAAAATGAACATGCATCGGCCGACAGCTAATTTACAGGTTCAGTTGTGTAAACATGATAATAGTAGATGAGTTGATGAATGCTTGCACAGCATCAATAATCATCAGTATGTAATACTGTAATAGATATAAACGCCATGACAGCATCTTACAAAAGGTCAAGACACTCACTAAAAGTGCATTTTCTTTGTTTGCCTGCATGTCATGTGACCATTAACCATCATCAGTGACATCATCAGGGCCGTGAACAAGCAAATGTGTTCTTAAATTATTGAAATATTATTTAGAAATCTTTAAACTGTGTGTGTGTGTGTGTGTGTGTGTGTGTGTGTGTGTGTGTATTCGTGTGTCTTCAAGGCATTTATGTACTGTGTGTGTGTGTGTGTGTGTCTGTGTGTGTGAGAGTGAGTGAGTGTGTAAGTGTATGTGTGTGTGTCTGAGTATGTGTGTAAGTGTGTATGTGAGTGAGTTTGTGGTGTATGTCTAAGTGTGTCGGTGGGTATCTGAGTGGGTGTGTGTGAGTAAGTTTGTGTGTGAGTGTGTGTTTAAGTATGTATGTGAGTGTGTGTGTGTGACTGTGTGTGTGTGTCTGTGTGTGTGTAAGTGAGTGTGTGTCTAAGTATGTGTGTAAGTATGGATGTGAGTGAGTTTGTGCGTGTATAAGTGTGTCGGTGTGTCTGTGAGTGTGTGTGTAAGTATGTATGTGAGAGTGTGTGTGTGTGTGTGTGTAAGTGAGTGAATCTGAATATGTGTGTAAGTATGTATTTGAGTGAGTTTGTGTGTGTGTGTGTGTGTGTGTCGGTGTGTATGTGAGTGTGTGTGAGTGAGTTTGTGTGTGAGTGTGTGTGCATGTATGTATGTTAGAGTGTGTGTGTGTGAGAGAGAGTGAGTTTGTGTGTGTGTGAGTGAGTGTGTGTGTGTGAGAGTGTGTGTGTAAGTGTGTGTCTGTGAGTGCGCGTGTGTTTGTGTTTGTTGAAGTTCAAGACACTCACTAAAAGTGCATTTTCTTTGTTTGCCTGCATGTCATGTGACTGTTAACCATCATCAGGACCGTGAACAAGAAAACGTGTTCTTAAATTATTGAAATATTATTTTGAAATCTTTCAACTCAACTTTAATTTAAGGTACTTATATTTTAGGTCTAAGAGATTCAGCAAGAAAAACTAAAGTTTGGGGAGAATCCCTGCTTTAGATAAAGAAGCTCATTTGCATATCTAAAGGAACCGTAGCGAATGAACAGCCGTTTGAAAACACTCTTGAGAAACTGAAACATGGAGAGACATTATGAGTGCAGAATACACACGGCTCCTACACTTCACACACACACTCCTCCTCTTCCTCCTCTTCCATCCGAGAGGAACATGGAGCTGATAAGAGCGAGCGCTCCATTACTCTCTCTAATTACTGAGGAATAGTTCAGACTGACAGAACACTGCACAGACATCAGTGTGTGTGTGTGTGTGTGTGTGTGTGTGTGTGTGAGAGAGAGAGTCTCTGTGTGTGTGTGTGTGTGTGTGTGAGAGAGAGAGAGTCTCTGTGTGTGTGTGTGTGTGTGTGTGTGTGTGTGTGAGAGAGAGTCTCTGTGTGTGTGTGTGTGTGTGTGAGAGAGAGAGTCTCTGTGTGTGTGTGTGTGTGTGTGTGTGTGAGAGAGAGTCTCTGTGTGTGTGTGTGTGTGTGTGTGAGAGAGAGTGAGTGTGTGTGTGAGAGTGTGTGTGTAAGAGTGAGTGTGTGTGTGCCTGTGTGAGTGTGTTTGTGTGTGTGTGAGAGTGTGTGTGTAAGAGTGAGTGTGTGTGTGCCTGTGTGAGTGTGTTTGTGTGTCTGTGTGAGTGTGTTTGTGTGTGAGTGTGTTTGTGTGTGTGTGTCTGAGTATGTGTGTAAGTGTGTATGTGAGTGAGTTTTTGTATGTGTGTGTCGGTGTGTATGTGAGTGAGTGAGTGAGTGTGTGTGTGTGTGTCTGTGTGTGAGAGTGAGTTTGTGTGTGTGTGTGTAAGTATGTATGTGAGAGTGTGTGAGTGAGTATGTCTGTAAGTGTGTATGTGAGTGAAATTTTTGTGTGTGTAAGTGTGTCGGTGTGTATGTGAGTGTGTCTGTGTGTGTGTGTGTGTGTGTGTGTGTGTGTGTGTAAAGACTGTGGACTCAGTGAGTTCACGCTCGGGTCTGGATCAGCATGTAAACACTGACGACCCTGTTTGCGTCTCTGTCCTCATTAGCCTATCAGAGACGAGCATCGCGTGATGATGATGCGTTCGAGTGCCCTACTTTCTCTGTAAGTGAACTCTCCGTCTGACTCTGAAGGACACACTCCCGACACACAACCTGTTTGAGATTCCTTCTTTTGGCATCAATCTCACAGAAAACACAATCCCAGGATGCTTTGTGATAAGCTCAATACAAAAATCCTTCAAGATGATGGCCAAGCGTTCAATATATTATAGCAAAAATTCATTTTTAAATTAATACTGATTAAAAATAGCTCTGTTTAATTAAAAATGTAATATTTTATTATATTAATATGTGTGTGCACTTAAAACATATTTAGGCCTGAATTTCAGATGTATTTGAATTGCACATAAAAGAGGGTCGTCAGTGTTTACATGCTGATCAAGACCTGAGCGTGAACTCACTGAGTCCACAGAGTCTTCACACACACACACACACACTGACACACACACACACACACACACACACACACACACACACACACACACACACACACACACACAGAGAGAGAGAGAGACAGAAACACTCACACATACACACAGACACTCACACACACACACACACACACACACACACACACACACACACACACACACACACACACAGACAGACAGAAACACTCACACACACACACACACACACACACACAATCACACACTCATACATACACACACACACTCACACACACACACACACACACACACACACACACACACACACACACACACACACAGAGACAGAAACACTCACACATACACACATACACACAGACACACTCACACACACACACACACACACACACACACACACACACACAGAGACAGAAACACTCACACACACACACACACACACACACACACACACACACACAATCACACACTCACACACACAATCACACACTCACACTCACACACACACTCACACACAGAGACAGAAACACACACACACACACACACACACACACACACACACACACAATCACACACTCACACAATCACACACTCACACACTCACACACACACACACACACTCACACACACACAATCACACACACACACACACACACACTCACACACACACACTCACACACACAATCACACACTCACACACACACAATCACACACTCACACACACAATCACACACACACGCAAACCTTTTACAAACGTCTGACTAAAAATAAAATCCATGATTAAAGTATAAATAATGTTTTTGTGCTTTATTTTGAGAACATCAGGCAATGAACGCTCGATCTCGTTACTGGAGGAACTGGAGGAACTGGAGGAACTGGAGGAACGCTGGTTCAGCCGCAGCAGAAGCGACACACAATTCAAGTTTTATGCATATTTTATTCACTATATATATATATATATATCTATCACTCGGTCCACACTGATGAAAGACTGCAGACCTTCCAGAGCCGGTAATGGAACTGAACATCATGACGATCATTTGGCTCAGATATCTGTATTTCTCTTTTAGTTTAGTTTTAGTTATCATGCGGATGGTCACGTGTTGTGTGTGTGTGTGTGTGTGTGTGTGTGTGTGTGTGACCTGCGCCGTCACTGGACATCCATCATAGCTTATCATTCTGAGTAAACAGCACGACTGCAACACTGCAACACACACACACACACACACACACACACACACACACACACACACACCTCAGATTTACTCACTCAATAATTTGGAAATAGCACACTTGACCAACGTGTGACTGACTGACTCTTTTTAAAAAAACAAAAAATCTTTAAATCATTAAAGCCAAACACACTCACATCCAGAGAAATGCTTAATTTCACAAACGAACAGAGCTTCAAATTAACATCTACAGAAATGTTGGGTCGGTATTTCTGGACTTCTTGTGACTGTATTTGAGCTTTTCAGATCAGCTTTTAAATCCACTTTACACTTTATTATTCAATTCAAAAGTCAATTTTCAAAAGTCAAAGAGATTCATGTTCGCATATTAAAACTGGTATTATGACACGTTTATTACAATGTGAAATGATTGTGTTAATTTAACTTGCAAGTCACACTGCATTGGTACAGAAGCATCTGCTGTAAAACATTTAATCTTGTGTTTTTTAAGGTCAATTTTTATTTTACATTTTTATCTAAAATCATCTGCATTGATATATTTATCTACATTATATGACAGAAGTATCTAACTAGTGTGTTATAAATTTACAGTGAATAACTTGCAAGTACAAACAAAAGAAGCACAATGACCAAGTTTCAAATTCAAATTATTTTTGGAATTATAAAGAAACTTAATGATTAACATTAGTGTTACATCACTTAAAGTGTATAAAGTATATAAAACAGAGATGGGCAACGAGTTATCGCAAAATCCAAAATAAAAGCTTGTGTTTACATAGTATGTGTGTGTGTGTACTGTGTATAATTATTTTTTATATATAAATACACACATATGCATTTATATATTTAAGAAATATTTGCATGTATATACTGTATATATTTATACATAATTTATAATATATATATATATATATATATATATATATATATATATGCATATGTGTGTATTTGTATATAAAAAATAATTATACACAGTACACACACACATATACTATGTAAACACAAGCTTTTCATTTTGGATGAGATTAATCATTGCCCAACACTTATATAAATAAAACTTGAAAAAAAACAAACAAACAAAACAAAAACAACATAACTTGCGCTTGCATCAGTGACACACTGTTTACGGTCTCCTCTACGCATGCGAGTGTGTGTTGAGACAGCATGCGAGTGTGTGTTGAGACAGCATGCGAGTGTGTGTTGAGACAGCATGCGAGTGTGTGTTGAGACAGCATGCGAGTGTGTGTTGAGACAGCATGCGAGTGTGTGTTGAGACAGCATGCGAGTGTGTGTTGTTGAGACAGCAGGCGAGTGTGTGTTGAGACAACATGCGAGTGTGTGTTGAGACAGCATGCGAGTGTGTGTTGAGACAGCATGCGAGTGTGTGTTGAGACAGCATGCGAGTGTGTGTTGAGACAGCATGCGAGTGTGTGTTGAGACAGCATGCGAGTGTGTGTTGAGACAGCATGCGAGTGTGTGTTGAGACAGCATGCGAGTGTGTGTTGAGACAGCAGGCGAGTGTGTGTTGAGACAGCAGGCGGTGTACAGTGAGAGAGCGCAGTAAAGACAGGGAGCGTCTCGTCGTGTTGCTGTGAGTTCAGGCTCTATCAGCGGTTTACTGTGTTATCATGGTGTTGTGCTGACTGAAGGACACATCTGACCTCACACAGATAACACACACACACACACACACACACACACAACCCTTTCTTTTCGTCAAACACAGCCCTGCATCTAGAGGAAAAAACATCTGGGTTACACTATTTTAAGGTGTCGTTGTTACAGTGTAATCATATATTTAAGTACTGAGTAATAATAATTAACTACATGTACTTACTATAGGGTTAGGGTAGGATTAGGGTTTGGTTGAGGGTTAGTTGCATGTAATTATGCATAATTTGCTGTTATTACTACGGTAAGTACATGTAACATATGCAACAAAGACACTGTAAAATAAAGTGTTACCAAAATCTGCTGATTTGTTTAATATCACTAAATTTGATGGTTAAAAACTGTAGTTTTTTTTCACAAAATAAATTGTGTATTCATCCCAGCTAACAAAAATATATTCTAAGAACGTTTCACTAATATTCCTATTATGTTACGAAATTCCATTTCGGAATGTTCATTTGAAAAAAAAAAAACATTCCGTTTTATCATTCTTCAAACATTAATGGAATGTTACTTTTAAAAGTAACATTTAAAAAGTGTTAGACGAAGGTGTAACTGACACACTTTATGAATGAGGCATTAAAGGGATAGTTCACTTTGAAATTAAATTTTGGTATGTTTTAGCTTACCTCAAGGGCATCCAAGATGTAGGTGTCTTTTTTTCCGCAGTAGTTTCAATTTTGATATTTTTAGGTCAAACCGTTCTTGTCTGTCAGTCATATAATGCAGGTCTGTGGTCACTGTCTCAAAGAGCATGCACAGAGTCCAAATTAAAACAATTCCCCATCGTCCAAATTAAACAATTCCCCATCGTAAGTACACATTGATGGCCTAAGACACGAAACAAGCGGTTTGTGTGAGAAAACGAACAGTATTTATATCGTTTTTACCTCTTATAACACAACCACGTCCAAGTGATCTGAGGGCGCGCGCGCATCCTGCTGTGTGACGTGTGCGCAGACTGGTGCATAGATATATATATACTAGAGGTCGCCTTGGCTACGGCAGTTCATTGGAACAATGTCTTTAATGCGACATCTAGTGTATATATTTCTATGCACCAGTCTGCGCACACGTCACACAGCAGGATGCGCCCGCGCCCTCAGATCACTTGGACGTGGTTGTGTTATAAGAGGTAAAAACGATATAAATACTGTTCGTTTTCTCACACAAACCGCTTGTTTCGTGTCTTAGGCCATCAGTGTGTACTTACGATGGGGAATTGTTTAATTTGGACTCTGTGCATGCTCTTTGAGACAGTGACCACAGACCTGCATTATATGACTGACAGACAAGAACAGTTTGACCTAAAAATATCAAAATTGAAACTACTGCGGAAAAAAAGACACCTGCATCTTGGATGCCCTTCAGGTAAGCTAAAACATACCAAAATTTTATTTCAAAGTGAACTATCCCTTTAATGACATTAGTAAAGACTAGACGACGTTCCCTGTTAACTTCTCGAAAGTACAGAAACAGTCAAACGTTTTGCTTTTAAGGACAAAAAGCTGTATTCAAAAAGTATCATTTAACTTAAAATCTTAAAAGGAGTGGAATAATACGTTCAAATACTCAACGTCAAAGAGCTTTACCAAAAACATAAGTTTATAAATAATAAATATGCCCTATTCACAAAATCAGTACTTTTCATTCACTGTAAATAAGTAACGGACGCAGCAGAAAACATACGGGTTTGTGTTTTCCTCTGGCCATAAATCTAACCATGAAATCAGCATTAGGTATTAAAGGGGTGGTTGATTATGATTTGACTTTTCTAACTTTAGTTAGTGTGTAATGTTGCTGTTTGAGCATAAACAACATCTGCAAAGTTACAGCGCTCAAAGTTCAAAGCAAAGGGAGATATTTGCTTTTAGAGAAATCACTTTTTAAGGACTACAACAAACGGCTGGTAGAGACTACACCACATTCCTCCCGGGTTAGTGACATCAACCAACCCTAGAATTTACATAAACTCCGCCCCCTGAACACGATTTATAGATTATCATGACAGAATATGCTAATCAATGACTAGAAGATAACTACACATAAGCTTCATAAATTCATCAACTAACCATTCAGAAATGTCCTGTTGCTTCTACATGTTGTCTCTTCTTGAGTCTCTCCATCAGTGTCTGACTCCGGTTTGAACATAAAAGGCAAAAAGTTTTAGAAATTTTCAGTGCATGTGTGTGTGAGGTAAAAGGACACAAGCTCTTGAAGCTCCGCCCCCTGTGCTGGGAGCAGCAGCTCATTTGCATTTAAAGGAACAGACACAAAACGGTGTGTTTTGCTCACCCTCAAAAATTGACAATTTGAACATGCTATATAAAAATATCTGTGGGGTATTTAGAGCTAAAACTTCACACACACACACACACACACACACTCTGGGGACATCAGAGACTTACATCTTGTGAAAAGGCCATTATAGGACCCCTTTAAATAAATGTCATGCATGTGAGAATTGAACATTAGTTGTAACCTTGGCTCAGAGGAAGATACAGGAATCGTGTCTTTGTGGCAGCTTTTCTGCTGATAATATAACACAAGACATGATTAACGAAAGCACGAAACACATAATTTTTTGTGAGACAAGCAAGCTAGAACAAAACAGCCAATAATTTTGGAATCAACACCCAAAATTACACAGTAAAAAACGTTGGGTTATTCGTTGGGTTATTTTTAACCCAACATTTTTAAGTGAGTAGTAAGAAACAAGGATTCCATTCAGCAATTATGATAAAAACCCATTTCAAATGAAATTCGAATCCAAATTAAATCTTTAGTCATTAATACTGTTTCCATAAGGTGTCTCTTGATCTGTCTTTAGTTTTAAGTGGTCAGTGGGGGTTTCGGGGTCTCCGATCTCTGACCCCTGAGGCGTCTCTATCAGTCGGACCACCAGAGAAGAACGGCACCCTAAACCCGAGACACACGACTCTCTCCTGGTGTCCTCCTCTTTCAATCACCCATGAGGAAAAGCCAAGCCAGCTTTACTTATAAAGCGCTTTATACAACACAGATCGTTTCACAGCAGCTTTACAGAGATAACAGGACAATAATGCAAAGTCTGTTTCTAGAAGAAAATAGCGTCACAGTTCAGCTTAAGGTAGTTCAGCGATGCTTCATTTCTGTTGTAAAAAAGTTATTAATTTAGTTCATTTATATATATATCCGCTCTGATGTCATCGTCCAGCTCAGTTCAGTTCTCATATAATGGTGTCAGTGCAGGAGATCAATAACATTGTTGAATATTAAATTAAATGAAAACACGGATGGAATCACGGAATTAATTTATAGTATAACGTGGAATGTTTCAGTATTAAATGTATGTTTTTCATGCATTATTCAGTTTTTTATTGGCAATGTGTGAACAGATTGTAATGAAACTTAAAAACATGTTGTCTATGAAAGCCTGTAGACTGATGTTTCTGTGAAGGAATCGGGACGTTCAGTGACACTGAAACTAATGCTTATACAATGTTCAGGATAACACCGAAAGAGGCGCTCTGTGCTGTAACGTCAGTGTGTCGTGCGAAGAAAAGGGATTCATTCAAACTATAGTCTCACACAGCCAGATCTATATAGTATTTTGTTATTGCGAGGAAAGCGTGCAGATCATATTTACATATTCATCTAAACGTCGCTCTCAGCAGTGGACGGCGTCGGGAAGTTTGTTAACAGTAAATCAACGCAAAAATACTTCCAACTTCTTTTTACTTCTAAAGAAAGCCTGAAAAAGACCTTCGCTGTGAGAATATCAGGGTCACGTTCAGTCTCTTGTATGTTAGCAATAAGCTGCTACTGCAGTTCACCTAACGGCCACCGGTGTCACTAATAACAAGGGTTTATGAATTCTACATAGAGGTCCAAAAAGCAGAAAACATGGAATTTGGGAAAATATATAAATTTGCTAAAAATTTGGCACTTAAAATGTGCCGCTGTGGTGAAAATCCAGCTTTTAATGTTGTTTAATGTCTATGTGGTGTTTTTAATATGCTTTAAATCAAACCATGTGTACATTCATAAGTCGAGTATTTTCTCCTTAAAACTGCAGTGAACCAAAGACTGAAATTGAAATCGCTGGTGTTTCTGACGTCACAAACTACCTTGTAACCAATCAGATCAACGTGTGATCGTCAACCAGTGGATCTCTGAGCTGAGTGAGGGAGTGGAGGAGGGGCTCATTTGCATATTCATAGAACCGCGCATACTAAATGAGGCAAGGGTGTCAAGTTACATTCAAGATATTTTAAGGCATGAAGAATTATATTTCAATGAAAAACTTTAAATATGTGATTTTGGTGATCAAATATGAGTTTTAAAGCTACACTGTGAAGGATTTTCTCCCATCTAGCGGTGAAACTGAATATTACTTTCTAGCCCCTCCCATTCCGAGGGCGTTTGTCCCTCTTTGGCTACTGTATTTTCAAGATGGGCTGCCGCCATTACAGCGGCTCGCTCGTATGTATTCTGAATGGAAGATTTTACGCTTACGAGAATACTTGATTAGTTGGTAGAAGTAATTACACATTAATGAGCACATCTAATTTTGAAAGAACAAAGTTTTTTGTTAAGAATCAACTTAAAAAAAATTACACAGTGTAGCTTTAAGGGATAAAATGATTGACTACAGGGGGACTTTAAACTTTAGTAAATTGATGTTAAATTGTATAAGTTTCATGATTCGATTAATTAGACTTGAATTTTGATTACTACAATTTAATTTAACCATTAAAATGGAATCCAGACAGATATTGGGGAAACTAGGGCCCAATTTGTCCCCGAAATCTGCTTCCAAACCAAGTTTATGACTGACTGTGTTTTTGAAGCCTCTTCCTATCGCTTTAAACGGGGTGCTATCTCATGATGAACGCATCTCTCCGTCACGTGCCCCTCATGGAGCCGCAGGTGTTTGTGTTTCGTGTTCTTGAGATTATCTGTGATTCTAGTCAAAGCTGAGCCTTCGCTGACGCTCACGTACAAGTTTTATCGAAACCGTCTCAAGGTGACGAGCAAAAACACTCGTATCTCACGCAGAGATGCACTTCACGATCTCAGAAACACGGGTCATTCGCTGAAAGACAGCAATATGAACTCCTCATCAAGAGCAGCTTTTGTGATTGAAATATTAAATGTAATGGGTATTTTCAACATTAAATTTACAGAGAAATGCATAAGGATGCTCAGGGCAAAGACTAGACTTACCCAAAAAGTACTTAACACTAATTAAAACACTCTAAGTAAAACTAATTAGCTTTTTAAATTAAATTTTTTGTAATTTCTTTTTTAAGCGCAACCTGTCACTATCTACGTTTAATTTATTGCGCTATATTCTGAATGTAAGGCAACTATTGACTCAATTTGGTCTGTTTTTGTGCTCTTATAAAGATTTGGTGACACTTTACAATAAGGTTCATTTATGTATTAACTAACATGAATTAACAATGAGCAATACATTTATTACAATCTTTGTTAAAAATCCAGCTTTTCATTGTTTGTTCATGTTAGTTCACAGTGCATTAACTAATAATGTTATCAAACTATATATATATTAGGGCTGTCAAACGATTAATCGCATCCAAAATAAAAGTTTGTGTTTACATAATACATGTGTGTGTATGGTGTATAATTATTTTCTATATATAAATACACACACATGCATGTATATATTTAAGAAATATTTGCATGTATATACTGTGTATATATATTTATATTATATATAATTTATATTATATATAAATATTTTATATATAAATAACACATTTTCTTAAATATATGCATGTGTGTGTATTTATATATAGAAAATAATTATACTCCGTACACACACATGTATTATGTAAACACAAACTTTTATTTTGGATGCGATTAATCGTTTGACAGCCCTAATAAAAATAAAACACGGCTTAGTTTTCACTGTATTAATTAAATATATACTGATTTTATTAAAGCTGCAAAAGTTATTCAGCCGAGAGCTGTGAGTGATTTTCTCTGTCTTTTGTTCATATCGCGATATATACATTTGCAATATAATTTCGATATATTGAGCAGCCCATAAGGTAGTTAACAAATGAACCTTATTGTAAAGTGTTAGCAATAGAATTTTACGAGAAACACATAGAGACACAAAGTTGAGATGTCAATAACCAGAACAAATTTTGAGTAATAATCATTTCCTCTGCTGACAGAAACACATCTTTGATTTGAGGCCACGCTGTCGGATCTGGAGTCCATCTAACGAGACAAACTCTTCCAGGGTGTTTCAGGATGACAGCATGTGTTTGTTTAGCGACTATAGGATTCGGAAGAAAAGTATAAGATGAGGAAATGGAAACACAAAGAGAGAGAGAATGTGTGACTTTAAAAGGGGTCGTATAGCGAAGGTGCAGACGGGGTTTTGGAGGACCGACGTTTCCCAGAAGCCTCTCTGGGCTGCCAACACAAACCCTGTCTGACTGGAGGAGGGACACGCCGGCGCCACAGCGATTGCGAAGACAACTAATCTCTCTCTCAGTGATAATGCTGTCAAAATAACAGAAAGGATACAGCAGAGAGGAACTGGTTAAACCATGTGACCCTGGACCACAAAACCAGTCACAAGCGTACAGTCTTTTTTAAAATTGAGATTTATACATCGTCTGAAAGCTGAATAAATGAGCTTTCCATTGATGTGTGGTTTAATAGGACAAGAATTGTAGAACACAAGAAATTGTTAATAGAATTGGTCGAGATACAACTATTGTAAATCTGGAATCTGAGGATGCAAAAAAATCAAAACATTGAGAAAATCTCCTTTAAAGTTGTGCATTTATGTTGGCGATTGTGCAGCATTCACTCACACAAATACATATTTTATATATTTACGGTAGGAAATTTACTAAATATCTTCATGGAACATGATCTTTACTTAATATCCTAATAATTTTTGGCATAAAAGAAAAATGGATAATTTTGACCCATACAATGTGTTGTTGGCTATACCCGTGCAACTCGAGACTATGTTATATACACATGTTAGATGACTCTCTGAAGGACAATCTCATTTTCTCATTCCTTTCTATTTCTCGGTTTCATTTACTGTACTTTGATAGTCCACTTTAGGCATTCTCACTACTAACTATAATGCAAAGTACATGTCAACTAATTCCCGGGTTAGTAGAATATAGGGGTGTAACGCTGCAACGCATTCGATACTGAACTCACGATACAATATTATTGCGATACTCCAAGACATATGATAAAAGGTTAACAGAAAATGCTCTGTTGATTAAAATGAATAGTCTTGGACTTGGCGCTGAAACCAAAAGCTCAGGACAATAGAGACACCAGAATAACAATATTCATGATTCTGAAGATGAAAATACAGAATTATTTTAGACTAATATCCTTGCACTCTTTCACTGACGATATATTTAAAATAATGTCGGACACTTTTAACTGGTAACAAACATCTGGCATTATCAGGACCCACAAATATTCCCCCATTGCATTATATTCAACATTATATATATTAGTTTAATGTAGTACTGACACTACAACTCTGAAAACTTGCATTTTTCTCTCACAGTAATTTTTATTTTGGGTGAACTATACTATACACAATATTGTTGCATTTGCTATATTTTTGTGACACGATATATTGTTACACCTCTATTCCTCGGTTTAATTGTTGGGTTACACTGTATTTTGATTGATTTTCCACTTTACGCATTTTAACTATAATGCAAAAATGTCCACTAATTCTCAGAGACTGTTAGGTTCGGGTTAGGGGAAATAAGTCTTTTTGTGCACGAGTGTGTGTAAAGTACAATAAATTTGTTTTGTAGTCTATTGCCCAATAATATCTTGTTTCATTTTATTTTAATACTGACAGTGGCACATTATATATTTGTTTATTTTAATTTCCTTTTATACATTTTATTTATTTTCACTTATATGTGAGTGTATGCCAATAGAGTTATTTTAAATTGAAAGAAATCAAGAGTTCTGCTTATATAAGCATCAAAATAAAGTGTTAGCAGATATTAAGCAGACGGTCTATTAATACTCTAATGACCGGTAGATGACATGATGTCGTTGTTGATGTAGTTAAATCTGTACACAACACAAACTTAAATGAGCAGAACTTATATTTCTGTCTTGATTTCTTACCATTTAAAATAACTCTGTTGGCATACACTCACATAAGTGAAAATAAATAAAATGTGGATATCAAGGATATCAAAATAAATAAATAAATAAATAACAGGCCACACTGTCATTATTAAAATTAAATTAAATTCAACAAGATATTATTGGGCATTGAGACTTTATTCTGAATCAACAGATAATAGTACAATAGACTACAAAACTAATTTTATTGCACTTTTACACAAAAAGAAACCTCTGATTATTGATGTATGAACACACAGCGACATCTACAGGAGCTGAAGAGAACTACATCTTCACGGTCACTCCTACAGGTTAAAGTACTGTATGTATAACCTTATGAAAAGTAACCATGGTTTTACAAAAAAAAGACAATGTTAACTACAAAATAACCATTTGTTTAGATACAAAAATTATAGTTTAACTACGGTATTTGTGGTTATACAAATGGTACTCAATACCCCTCCCCCTAAAAAAGGTTTTACTATAATAAAACCATGGTTAATTTTCGTGATGGTATTCATACAGTATAGTATGGAAGCTTGTTTCCGCCACAAAATAAAACATTTTAAAAGATAATTGCGACTTTTTATCTCACAATTGCGAGTTTATATCTTTATTACTTTATAACACGCAATTCTGACTTTATATCTCGCAATTTTGACTTTATAACACGCAATTGCGACTTTATTTCACGCAATTCTGACTTTATATCTCGCAATTTTGACTTTATAACACGCAATTGCGACTTTATTTCACGCAATTCTGACTTTATATCTCGCAATTCTGAGAAATAAAGTCACAATTCTGACTTGATATATGGCAATTGTGAGAAAAAAAGTCAATTGTGAGATAAAAATTCGCAATTATTATTTATTTATTTATTATTCAGTGGCGGAAACAAGCTTCCATATAGAGACCGATAACGAAAACAATAAAGTGAAGGGAAAAAAACATGAGTAAAAAAAAAAAAAAATGTAATGGAAAACATGGGTTTTGAAAAAAATAAAACTATATATATATATATATATATATATATATATTCAACTTTTAATAAATTGTAAAGTATAAAAAAAGGTTTATTAGAATTTCATTATTCTAATGTGGGCTAAAAATCACTTTAAAAGAATATCGAAAATCACCACAACTATGACAAGCTTTCAGAACGATTTTTCCTCTCTGATAAACGATAAAAAGATCAATCCATCTGCGCGATAACTTTAAAACCATTAGGATAGGATTGGGTCAATATTTTTTATCGTCCAGCTGGGAAAAATGTTCTCATCTGGACGATAAAAAATATTGACCCAATCCTAATCCACCGACTTTAAAGCGTACCTAAAGCGCGGGCTTTTTAAACAGGAAGTTATCGTTATATGCGGTGAGTAACGGCCCACACTCCTACATAACAGCCGATCCTCCATTCAAAAGTCATAGCAATGGCCAAACAACTAGCCAGAAAGCTCTCAAAACTGAATAGCAACACTCTAAAAAACACTGGAACACCTTAGCAACGCCTTGACAACCACCCACCACATCTTGGATCAAGGCGGTAAGTTTTCTCGGTTACCAAAATGTCTTCAGAAATGTCAAATACTTTTACACTTACTATTTCTCTCAGGAAATGGACATCTAGGTCATGTTAACTTTTCTATCTAACACTACAACAAAATACAAATCAGCAAAAACAACTGAATGTTTTTCATACTCACAAAATAGACATTCAAACGAGCCCGCGTCTGTTAGTAGTCGCAGGTGTATTTTTTTTTTAAATCGCTTTCGCGTTCTTGTTATTTGTCCCAGCAGAGACTCCGTCTCAGCTGCACATGACAGTCACATGACTCAGTGTAGCGTTTTGTTTATGCACAATATTTCTCCAGATATCGACACTCATGCAGGCGTCCTCTGATTGTAAGTATTATTTATTTGGCTCTTGTTATAATTCTGTCATTTAGAAAGCGTCTTATTTTTTGAAAACACAAAGATTAGGCAGTAAACAGCCCTTAAACGCAGTAAACATTTAAACGAGACCTTTCTTCTCATGTTCATATTAGATTATTACTGGATTATCATATTAAATCTATATGTAAAAATGAATTCACTAAGACCCAACCTTTATTTAATTTGTTCATTGAAGTGAAATCGACTTTTTTAATATTATTATTTTTTAAATCTCTATTATTAATTATTTATATCTTTGAGATTTATGAAGAATGACATTAAGTTAATGAACTTATTATCATTGGAATGACCTTATCTTTATGAATAATATTATAATCGAAACAATTGTACATCCTCTTTTTTATTTGTCATTCAAGCATGTACAGTTGTGGTTCTTGCAGGATAATTATTCAGTGTAAATTGTTCTTTTTTTTTCTTCTGGAAAACATATATTAATATTAAATACGTTATTATACTATATTAAATATATTATGTAGCTTCTAAAGAGCAGGCTAAATTAAAAAGTACGCTCTTTAAACTAAATATGGAATGTCTTTTATGTGGAATCACCTATTCAGGGCAGTACTAAATAAAAATGCAGTTTTCATGATTAATTATTGATTAGTTATTTGCAGATTCTGAAGTTGAACTTGTGATCTGTAGCCATAATAGAAAAGGTTCAGAATATAAAGCATGAGCTGGATTCCTCTGATGTGTGTCTCATCTGCATGTTTACTGTCTGAAGGGTCACTGATTGGACGGAAGCATCATCATCATCATCATCATCATCATCATCATGCCTCTGACAGCCGCTGTGATTGGAGGAGTTCAGAAACTGGTGCTTTACGAGACCAGAGCTGTAAGTCACGTTTCATTTATTATTATTGAAGGATACATGGATTTGGTTTGGACGTTTAAATGCAGGGAACAGCATATATATGTAAATTCATAAGTCGACAGCATTGCTGAGTATTTCCTCCTTAAAACTGCAGTGAACCAAAGACAGTCTCAAAAACACGCTTTGAAATCGCTGGTGTTTCTGACGTCACAAACTACCTTGTAACCAATCAGATCAACGTGTGATCGTCAACCAGTGGATCTCTGAGCTGAGTGAGTGAACGGAGGCGGGGTTCATTTGCATATTCATAGAACCGCGCATACTAAATGAGGCAAGAGTGTGGAGTTACATTCAAGATATTTTAAGGCATGAAGACCTTTAAATATGTCATTTTGGTGATCAAAGATGAGTTTTAAGGGCTAAAATTGACTACAGCGGGACTTTAATAATATCATGGATGCGCTCTTCCCGTAACAACAGCGCTGAAACACGGGGAACTGAAGCACGACGTTCGATCACAATCCTGTTCTAAGTCAAATGTACAGTATATGGTGATTTGGCGCTGCACATCTTGCACTGAAATGTATTTTCATGATCAAAGTGATTCCGGGGACGCACTTACAAATCCAGAGTTTCACTTTATTTCGACCGGCGTCTATAACGCTAACCAGTGTTTCCCACAGATTAGAAAGCGATTTCTAAAGGGGGGTTGTGGTTCAATTCGTTACACAGAACTTTATTATATTAAATATTAATCAAAAATGCTTCACAAAATCCACACATTTAACAACATAAAAATTACATATATTTTTTAATCTCGGATGATCTCGTTTTCATGGAGACAGACGTGGTCTGCACAGAGGGGAGGGAAGGTGTGTGTGTGTGTGTGTGTGTGTGTGTGTGTGTGTGTGTGTGTGTGTGTGTGTGTGTGTGTGTGTGAGAGAGCAGGGAAAGGAAATGCAGCTGAACGAATAGAGAGCCTGAGTCCCTCCCCTTCCGGTCGACCACCATGGGACCTTATTTCGGAAAAATATTGTATGGGAGTCAATGGCGAGAGACAACAAATATTTTGATCTCGTTTGAATTGTGCCCTAAATTACACATATGATGTTTGTCAATTTAAAAGATACATTTTAAAGTCAAGAAAGTCGCAGTTTGATGTAAAACTGTTGAGGTGTAAGACTGTGAAAATACGTAATTACAAAGACTACAAACCCAAAAGGTGCACACGTCATACCTTTTCTCTCAATGAATGAAGCTAACTTTACTGAAGCTAACGTCTGTCATTTTTTCTATAGTCTTACGTTATAATCGTAACGTTACGCCGTCATGCCTGAGTGTTTTGTACCAGACTGCACACAGACTGTTGGTGACGTACATATAATAGTGCGAGACGAGATGTAGTTCATTGAGCGATTTTCACATAAAACTAAATGTTACTCTTCTGTTTTATGACAAACTGCGACTTTCTTGACTTTCATAATTATCTTTTAAATTGACAAACATCATATGTGTAATTCAGGGCACAGTTCAGACGGAATAAAAAGATAAGTTGCCTCTCGCCATTGACTACCATACATAATTTTTCCGAAATAAGGTCCCATGAGCCGGAAGCGGAGGGGAGGGACTCTCTATAGCGCTGCGTGTTTTAAATAGCGTTAAAAAATAAATAAATGAATAACGAAACTAGGGGTGTGACGGTTAGCATATAACCGTGAGAACGACGGTTATAGTTGAACACCGTCATTACAACTCTATAACCGCCAAAACCATGTTATTAAAATATTTTTTACAAACATTTTTTATCATAGAGAATGTTTAAATACTAATTAAAAACAATTGTTAACAGTCTGTGTTATTAATGGTCTACGTCGTTTCCAACTGTATTCCCACCGCCAATCATTTGAGATAGAAATAAAAGCTATGATATAGTGATGTGCCATCATTATGAGATTTATTAAACAAATAAAAAACATTTGCAATAATAAACATTAGCAATGAACATTTGCAATCGGGAGACATGGTTTTTACCACTTAATGAAGTTTTGTTTTGTAAATCGTCAGACATGATTTTTTACCACAAAGTCTTTCTTTAAAGCGAATTTCGTTTTGTACAAATTGTATCTTAATTTTAATAAATGTTTCATCAACCAATTGCATGTATTTAATAAATAAATATGAAAAAAAAAAAAAAAGCAGGTGCAAATCCTGCTGGAAAATGAAGGAAGCATGAAGTGCTCTGGAAATGTCCTGGTAGACGGCTGCGTTGACTCTGGATTTAATAAAGCACAGTGGACCAAAGTCCTCTTTTCTGATGAGAGCAAATTTTGCATCTCATTTGGAAACCAAGGTCCCAGAGTCTGGAGGAAGAATGGAGAGGCACACAATCCAAGATGCTTGAAGTCCAGTGTGAAGTTTCCACAGTCAGTGTTGGTTTGGGGAGCCATGTCATCGGCTGGTGTTGGTCCACTGTGCTGTCCACTCAACGCAGCCGTCTACCAGGACATTTCCAGAGCACTTCATGCTTCCTTCAGCAGACAAGCTTTATGGAGATGCTGACTTCATTTTCCAGCAGGATTTGCACCGGCCCACACTGCCAAAAGAACCAAAACCTGGTTCAGTGACCATGGTATCACTGTGTAATTACTGTGTGATTTCATGTAATATTCTAATTTTCTGGGATTTTGATTTCATGGGTTTCATAAGCTGTAAGCCATAATCATCAAAATTATAACAAATAAAGGCTTGAAATATCTCACTTTGCATGTAATGAGTCTATATAATATATTAGTTTCACCTGTTAAGTTGAATTCTTGAAATAAATCAACTTTTTGATGATATTCTAATTTTATGACCAGCACCTGTATTTCTTTTAATAGTTGTGAAGTATTGCTCTGTGCTCCTAGATGGCAGTGTTTAGCTGCCGTTAAACAGGCCTGATGTCAGATTGAGTGTCTGAACTGCAGTGATTCGGCTCAGGAAGAGCCGTTTTAATAAGTAGTTGTATAGTTTTGTGCAATCTAAGTATGTCTAATCATTATAGTAAAGAAAATATGAATAGCTGATATAGCATGCCATGAACTGTTTTAGACTAGAGTTTATAGTGTATGTTTTAGACCAGGGTTCACCAATCTCGGTCCTGGAGGGCCGCTGTCCTGCAGAGTTTAGCTCCAACCCCAATTAAACACACCTGAACCAGCTAATCAAGGTCTCACTAGGCATACTAGAAACTTTCAAACAGGTGTGTTGGAGCTGGTTGGAGCTAAACTCTGCAGGGACAGCGGCCCTCCAGGACCGAGATTGGTGAACCCTGTTTTAGACACTATTTGATTTTTCCTCCATTTTTAATCAACATATTTTGTAATTCGCTTATTAATGCAGTTCATGGAATAGTTAATGGTCAAATAATCTCTCAATTAAAACTGCCATCACAATGTTGGATTTGATCTGACTGGCTAAATTTGATTTTGCGCTCGTATGTTGTGTAATAATATAGCCTAACTCTTTTATCTTTTACTGTGCGCAGACTTGCAGTCAGTCCTGTACAGTGTGAATCTACTATTAATAATTTAATATTATGCTGTATTTGACCTGTATTTGAAGCACAGAACAGGACAGACTGGGCCGTTTACGAGCGCAGCTGCACATTCAGAGACTGTAATGATGTTCAGACCGTCTGTCTTCATCCTCGTGCGCTGTGTTCCTCTCACTGGGAGCTTTCATGTGTCTGGAAATCTGTCCAAATGAAGAGCAAACAGTTTTTCTTTAACTCTTCAACAGACTGAGTGTTTGAGGATCTGCTGGATCTTATGAGAACATGTCAAGAACATGTACGGAATATATTTCATAATGTAAAAGTATTATTTTAAATCAAATTGTACCCGGCTTTATGCATGTTCTGTTAGATTCCCCTCTCTGTTAAACATATTTCATTAGATTGTCCTGGACTTAATACTAGTAGAATGCTTAACTTAGTCCCTTATCTTAAGGATTTATTTAGTAAGATTATGCCTGAAAAGGTTTTGGATGTTTTTTTTTTTTTATCATATGTTAATTTAAAAAATCTTGTGTAATATGACTTGCTGGTTTTGTTTGTTTGGTTTTTATGTATTTATATGATATTTGTATTTTTGTAATAAAATTTTTGCCATGAAAATAGCTTTGAATGCTGACATGGCAATGAATAAACATAAAGCTAATTTACCTGTGAACGATTTATATTGATACAATATGAATATGCAAATGAGCCCCGCCTCCACTCACTCCCTCAGCTCAGAGATCCACTGGTTGACGATCACACGTTGATCTGATTGGTTACAAGGTAGTTTGTGACGTCAGAAACACCAGCGATTTCAAAGCGTGTTTTTGAGACTGTCTTTGGTTCACTGCAGTTTTAAGGAGGAAATACTCAGCAATGCTGTCGACTTATGAATTTACACATGGTTTGACTTAAAGCAGATTAAAAACACCACATAGACACATAAACAACATTAAACGCTGGATTTACACCACAGGGGAACTTTAAGCAAATATAAATATAATAAATATACATATAATTTTTATTTCTTTAGATTTTGGGATGTAATAATGTGACACTCAAATGTTTCGATAATGCTTGTCAAAATCCGACATTGATTATCATTTTTCTTTTTCTCAGAGGTATTTTCTCGTGGGGAGTAATAACGCTCAAACGAAACATCGCGTCCTGAAGATCGACCGCACTGAACCGCGAGATCTGGTCATTATTGATGATAAGGTGAGCTGGTCTGATCTCTCTCACACACACACACACACACACACACACACACACACACACACACACACACACACACACACACACACACACACTGACTCACACACTGCCACTCACTCACACACACACACACACACACACACACACACACACACACACACACACACACACTGACACACACACACACACACACTGACACACACACACACACACAGAGCTCAGTTTCACTTTTTTAGAAGCAAGTCAACATGAAATGATGTTTGCAACCTATTTTACTTCCATAATGTGACATATATTTTTGAAGCCGGGACTTGATTGGAGAGAGAAAACTGGGCGTTACATAATAATATATTCAATTGTGATTATATTATATTTTTATATTTCACCAATCTTTAAGTCGCTGTTCTGGTGTTTGTTCGTTAATGTTTCTACTAGAAACCAAATGGCATTTCCAGCATATTCAAATCACTAGTGTGGTGGAAATAATATTATAACACTTTACAATAAGGTTCATTTATTAAACATTAGTTAATGTATGAACTGACCATGAGCAATACATTTGTGATTGTTTTTGTTAATCTTTGTTAACGTTAGTTAATATAAATACAGCTGTTCATTGTTTGTTCATGTTAGTGGCTTAACTAATGTTAACAAGATTTTAATAAAGTATTAGTAAATGTTGAAATTAACAAAGATTAACAGATGCTGTAGAAGTCTTAGTTAATGTTTACTAATGAACATTATTGTAAAGTGTTACCAATATTTGTAACCTGGTTTGCTCTGGAGTTAATAGGGCTGGGCTAAAAATATTGATTTCTGAATTCCCCGTTTAAATGTGTCCATAGTTTTGTTCAGTGTAAATGTTTTAACTGTGTGTGTGTGTGTGTGTGTGTGTGTGTGTGTGTGTGTGTGTGTGTGTGTGTAGCATGTTTACAGTCAACTGGAGGTGCGAGAGCTTCTGGGCCGCCTGGATCTGGGCAACCGCACTAAGATCGGGCAGAAAGGATCCTCCGGTCTTTCCAGAGCCGTTTCTGCCCACGGCATTGTGGGTAAGCGTTTTTAGCACCACCAAGGTGCCCTCGCACCTACCTATCAGTTAGCCCGCTTGGAATTGCTCAGTTTATTTCCTTGTTTAAGTTTATTTAGGGATGCATGATATATATCGGTCATCATATCGCTTTCTTTTTCTTTCTTTCTTTCTTTCTTTCTTTCTTTCTTTCTTTCTTTCTTTCTTTCTTTCTTTCTTTCTTTCTTTCTTTCTTTCTTTCTTTCTAACTAATCTTTCTTTCTAACTAATCTTTCTTTCTTTCATTCATTCTAACTCCAAACTAAATTCAGATTTTGACAGTAGGAGAGGCTCATTAGCTGCCATTCTATGTATATTTCTAAACTGAAAACCTTCAAACTTCTACAAACTTTTAAAACTACTAAACTAAAACTTAAACTAATTAAAACTAAAAACCTTCAAACTTAAAAGCTTTTAAAAATTCTTCAAACTTTCTGGCAAGGCTTTTTCACGCCAACTTAAAGTTTGTCTACAAACTTTTTCATCTAGTTTTTAATGTTTTCGTTATCGGGCTGATAAGAAAATTTAGCCAATATATTAAAAACGATAAATAATGTATTATTTCCTTCAGCGGAGACTGTTCAACATGATGGTTTTAAATTGCTTGAAATATGATCAGAATCACTTCAAAAAGGGAAATAGAGTTCAGTCCAACATGTGCAACGCAAATCTGTCATATCGGCTACATGTAATTATAATAAAAACATTATAATTGTGTGTTTGGGACGTGGATTTTAATGGTGTGTTCAGTTTTTTTGTAATCAGGATCTCAAAAATTATATAAAAATTTGGATTTAGATTAATTGGCCAATATATCGGTTATCGACTTTTAAATATAAGGAATTATCGGTATCGGCCAAACTGTTCATATCGGTGCATCCTGTTTCCGGGTCAGTGTTATTTTAGTGTTATTTATATACTAGTGTATTTATCAATATTTTGAAGTTAGTTTCAGTCATCTAATATTTATATTTGACATTCATGCGTTTGGCGCTTCATGCATTCCCTGGGAATCGAACCCATTACTTTAGCGTTGCTAGTTTCATGCTTTACCCTATATTTGGTGTTTATATGATTTCAGCTTTATTTCAGTTAGAGTGATTTTGAATGGCTTGTCTGTGAATTATTTATTTATTTATTTTTGTCTGCACACACTCATAAGCTGCTCTCAGACAGGGGTGTGTTTCCCGAAAGCATCGTTAGCCAAATATGGTCGTTATCAGCAGTTCAACAAGTCGGTGTTTCCCAAAACCATCATTAAAAATGAAACAGCATCGCAAAGTTGTGTGTTTGGAGCGACAGATCTCCTGTGGTTAGTTTAGTTTAGTTAGTTTCTTGTTTTCATGACACGTGGACTCAATAAATCATTATCTTGAGCAGAATAATCAAGCTGACATTCAGTGCAATCTACATCTTTTATTTAGAACACATATAAATGTCATTTACGTCTTTTAGTTTGTCGAGAGATGTAAAGTGTAGTTGTTGAAGAGTGCGCATGTGTGAACGAGCTCTAGTGTAAGAACGGGTCTATGATTGAGTCTGGAAATAAAGCAAAACAACTGAGAAAAATGAGAAATAGTCCTCAGATGCATGTCTGTAATTTATAGCAAAACATGAAACGACCAATTTGCGACAATATGGTTTCGGGAAACAGTCGTGACTCGCTAGCTAGTTGATTTCTTCAATGATGCAGCGCACTGTTGTAGTGAAGCAGCGAGTTATGGCGTTGTACGAGAAACACACTCCAGACCGTCTCGTGTCACGCTGAACCAGCGTCTCGTCACATGATCACGGTCAGCACTGTGAGAAACTGGGTGATGATATCCAGGTCATGATCTAGTTCCTCTGACACCGATCTGGTGAAATCTCAGTCGGGTTTGTCAACAAAACTGTGTGTTATGCAACCTCGATTCTCCTGTAACGACCGCTGAGGGAGCGGAGCATCGTGGAGGTAATAAGAAGGGAGACTTCACTGCACATCAGAACGTTGTGTGTTGTGCGTTTATGACACACCTGATAGATATGTTTGTGTGATGAGAAACAACAGTCATGACAAACACAGCGTTTGATCACACCCTCGCGTCTCAACATTAGAGTGTTCTGCCTCTGAAAGGCCTTAAGCTGTTTACTGTGTGCTTAAAGGGGACCCGTTGTGCTTTTTACAGCCTTCTTTAGTGTGTAATGTTCCTGTTTGAGCAAGAAAAAGTGAGTTCTTCTCTATATCAGTGTCAGTGTTTCTGAACTCCTGAAACGCCTCCACTGTAGTCTTCAGCACTGATGGGCAGTAACGCGTTAGAAGTAACGCGTTACTGTAATCCGATTACTTTTTTCAAGTAACGAGTAAAGTAAGGGATTACAATTGCAAAAACAGTAATTAGATTACTGTTACTTCCCCGTAAGCAGGCTGCGTTACTGCGTTATACTGCGAGACTGTCTCGCGACGTGAGCCGTGACTCATGAGTGACAAATGACATGAGCGCCGCGAAGTCAGTGGTAAACACTATGGCAAGCGATCGCGTTCAAAAGTCTTTGAACGAAACGCGTGAATTTTGATGCGTCAACATGCACCGTTTGTCCGTGTTCAGACGTCATGTTTATTCATGAACGATTTCGTAATGGTAAACTGGTATGCACGTGCAAACATCAGACGTTATATTTGTTCATGAGGGATAATGCATTGGTGCGATGTGAGTGATGTCAGTCTTATGTCATGATTTGTCATGCCTTTTTAAGTTGTTCGTTTAACGTTCTTTCCCAAGGTAGAAAAGTCAACGGCTCTTAGAATGGGTCTTTTATTTTAGCAAACTGCCAAAAAACCTTTTCAGACTGTGTGCAGCTGAACCAAGAAAAGCTTAAGATTGCATGGAGCTGATAAGCATGAATGGCAGAAGAAAAAGACTGCAATTAAAAAAACAAACAAGAGAAAATTATTTTAATGCAAGCAATAAAAAACTGCACACACCAGCAGTGGAATAAAAGAAAAGAAATGCATGATCAACTAGATTAAGGCAAACTCCTGTCTTAATGTAAACCCTGTCCACCACCCCCAAAGGTTTCACAAAGTTATTCTTGCCACTGTAACTTATGGCTTCCTATAAAGACAGGTTTATGGGTAAATAAATGAATAATAATAAAAAATATATACCAGGGCTCAACATTTAAGCCTTTTCATTTGTCCTTCGGTCGGTCATTCACTTGTCCGAGTAAAAACATTTGTTAGAACAGGAAAAAAATTAGATTTTGTATTGTAAATGTTGTTATGTTGTAAATATAATTTATTCCGAATCAGTATTCGCATCAGTTCAGTCAGCTTTAACATATATAAATCGGTATATTTATGATATTTTAACCTTTATAAAGGGCATTTTTCCCTAATCGTTTGCTTCATCTTTCATTTATAATTCTTAAATTTGATCAATAAATTACAATAGAATAATAAGATGCTAAAGGGCTGTTACCAATCAAATAAATTGCATTAAATAATGTAATGAGATTATTTAAAATATTTTTTGAATATACAAATAAGAAATATTATTTGTGCATAGAAATAATATTTATAAACCGCCAGTAGGAGGCGGCAGGCGACCATCTTAATGAGTGAGTCATTGATGCAATGTGCGTAAAGTTAAAATACTAAAACTAATAAAACAAGTTTTAAAAAAGAATGTTTCATTTGATTCAATTTTAGATGATGGAATATGCAGAAAGAATAAGAATTAAGCAGAAAGGTCTATTGCTTTATAGCGTATTTACATTTACATTTACATTTAGTCATTTAGCAGACGCTTTTATCCAAAGCGACTTACAAAGTAGGACTAGATTAAGCGAGTCATCATGAAGAGGCAAAAAACAAAAAGCAGCGCAAGAAGTGCTCAAGATACAAAGTTCAGGCATTATTCATTTCGTGCATCATGTTTTTGAAAAGTAACTAGTAAAGTAACTAGTAAAGTAACTAATTACTTTTGAAAATAAGTAATCAGTAAAGTAACTGGATTACTTTCTTGGAGAAGTAATCAGTAACTAATTACTTTTTCCAAGTAACTTGACCAACACTGGTCTTCAGTTTCTTCAATAACCCTCTGGTGCTCTTCTTCACGTGTCAGTCAGAAATTACCAAAAAAAATGTTTTTTAATTTAAATGAAATTAATGTACTATATTTTAGTTTGATAATGTTTTTTATTTCGTATTTTTAGTGGATTTTATGGTACTAAATTATATTTACGCTGTATTTATAATCCATTTATTCACTTTTTGAGCATAGACCTGAAAATTTTATTTCTGACTTACACTGTCATAAATCTTGAATGCTTTCGAGCGACAGACTGAAGTTTGATCTCTTTTCAAAGACGACACTTGGCAGATTATTGCTGAAGTGAGAACTTTTAAAAAGTTAAGTAAAAAAAAAAAAAAGTTACAAAATTTTACGTTTATTGTTATGAAAAATGTGCAAAAATACTATTTTCAGTTTTTATATGAAGTATATATTTTCAAAAACATGTTTGTGAGAAAATCAAAGCCATAAATCTAAACAAGCTGTGTTCAAATTTGATCTTCCAGTGAGAGTGTGTTCGGCTGCAGTACCAAACGCTTCCACTAGAGGAAACTCGTCTCCATTCATTAATGCGCTCATTTTTGACCGCGAGGAGCACAAGTGTGACTATTTTTTTCAGGACCATTTAATCGGTTCGAATCATGTCCATGTTTTGTTTTCACATAGCAAGTGCCAAAACCTTTACCAAGTTACCTAACACTCCCATGAAGAAAAATTCATGCGCAGAATAAAGGGGCGGGGCCTGGTTGAGTTAGTTAGTAGTGTGTTAAACTGGCGGTTATGGAAAGGGGCGGGACATTTCCCAAACACATTCGAAGTGCTCGACCAATCACAACACACTGCTTTAGCCGACCAATCAGAGCACAGTGTGCTTTTCAGAAGGAGGGGCTTCATAGAGACAGGAAGTGAACAAAGCGTTACTGACAGACTGGGAAGAGAGGAGCCGCAACAATGGAGAATATGAGGAGAATAATCAACATTCACACAGTAAAACCTGTTCTAGTAGAGCCTGAAACAACATCAAGACTTTGTTAAAGGGCATAATGTGGACTCTTTAAGAAACTGGAAAGAATGGCGAAAATCATTTTCTATTCAATTTCACCAAAATTGTTTTGTCATGATCTCGACGACATAAAAGTTGTTTTCTCATTATCACGACTTAATTTTCTCGTGATCTTGACATAAAAATTGTTTTCTCATGATCTTGTCGAGATCACGAGAAAATTATTTTTATGTCGACGTCACGAGAAAATTAAGTTGCGATCACAAGAAAACAACACTTGTTATGTTGAGATTGCGAGAAAATGAAGTTGCGATAACGAGAAAACAACTTTTGTGTCATGTCGTGATAACGAAACGACTTTTGTTATGTCAAAATCACAAGAATATTAAGTCGTGATAACGAGAAAACAACTTTTGTTATGGAGAGATCATGAAAAAAAAATGAAGTTGCGATCACGAGAATACAACTTTCGTTATGTCGAGATCACAACTTTTTTTTAACGTCCAGATCCTGAGAAAATTAAGTCGTGATAATAGAAAAATTACTTTTGTTATGTCGAGATCACAAGAAAGAAAAAAATAATAATCCATGGCTTTCCATGGCATTCCATACATGCGCTAAATGAAGCAAAATTAAACAAACAAGCAAAAATGAACAATCATCTAATTTTCAGTGTTATTCACTCTCATCTCTGGTGTCTTTCAGGTTTTGTGCGGTTTCTGGAGGGTTACTATATTGTGTTGATCACAAAACGTCGTAAAATGGCTGACATCGGCGGCCACTCGATTTATAAGATTGAAGACACGAGTATGATCTACATCCCCAATGACTCGGTGAGAGTCACACACCCTGACGAGGCCCGGTGAGTCCGTCCGCACTGAGACACATTTAATAATAAGCATTAGTTGTATTGAGAGTGACCAATGAGGTTATGTGGATTTGGTCATATGATGTACTGTCAAATCTGCACTGATTTTATCAAGTAAACGTAGGAATAACTCATAGATTGTTAGAAGTATTTCAACTGCAGTGAAGCAGCTTTACTTGATTATCAGACATCATTTATTAGAAAAATCATGAGTATCAAATATGATCATCAGGCTTTTGAGGAAGGTTTATTGGTTCATCTCCCAATCATCATTGTATTGCATTGCATTTTGTGTTTTGATCATAAAACTAAGCATTTAAATATTTTAATGGCAGATATTGATATTTATATGTAATTTGTGTCAGTATCTGCTGTACTGTTATAAGGATCTCACTGATTTACATATCCTTAATTTTCGTCCATATAAATATCAGCATCTGCACCAAACTGCATATTCTGCATAAATTCGGGGTGTTTTGAATTTTTTTTCCTCCATATTCTCACTATATCACACTATATGAGCCTTAAAAGTATAAAATCTGATACAAATCATGTAAAAAATAAACCGTTCCATTTAAAAAAAAAAAGGGTTACACTTTATTTTAAGGTGTCATTGTTACAGTTTAATTATATATTTAAGTGCTGAGTAATATTAATTAACTACATGTACTTACTGTAGTGTAGGATTAGGGTTTGGTTGAGGGTTTGTTGCATGTAATTATGCATAATGTACTGTTATTACTACGGTAAGTACATTTAACATATGCAACAAGGACACTGTATAATAAAGTGTTACCAAAAAAAAAAATTAATCTTTTAGTCTTTACAGGGTTAAATTTTGAAATCATTTGTATTTGTTATATAGCGTCATATGACCTGGTGGCATCCAGTTATTGTATTATTTAGCATTTTTATTCCACTTTTGTGTCAAAATGTCTTCACTTTTTGCTGTCAGAATCAAAAACGAGTCAAAAAAGGGTCTATTGCTGTGTTTAACACTGAGAATATTGCATTTACAAATGTAGTAGGCCATTTGATGCTCTTTGCATAGAGAGGACAGTAATGCATTACTGTTTTCAGTGTGCATACTACAGTAGTAGTGATAGTAAGTATGCCAGTAGGTTGTTTCAGACTGTGTGTTTCTTGCGTGTGGTTTTCCTCACACACTCTGTCTGTCCCGCTGCGGTCGGTCACTCTGATCTCGGGATGCAATTCACACGTCTCTTATTTCCACCGTGTGTGTGTGTGTGTGTGCAGGGCTCAAGATTAACTTTTTTACTCTGTAGCACTGGTGCTTCCAACCTCAAAAAGTTAGGAGCAACACAACTGAAATGTATATAATGTCTATAAAACTATAGACATTAGATACAATATATATAATGTAAAAACTATAAGTGCTCTCGCACTTAACATGTGTATACCATGTAATAAAAAAATAACATCCCAATTATTTGCGGGTGATGAGAGGTAAATTATTAATGTGTTGATTTTAAGAAAGACACAGAACTCTCTTTTCATTGTAAAACACAATGTATGTGCATCACTATTTTATTTTCGGTTACTAAAAACAACGTAAAGCTCTTCAGGGAAAACACGAAATGAAGGTTTTTTCTGTCAGGATCTCATCAAGCTAGTTGACACAGGAGCGGCGTCCACTTGATGAAGGCAAAAAGATCTGAGAGATGACAACAAAACAAAAACTAAACAAAAGGAAGAAGTGAAAGAAAAAGGAGTGTGAGAGTGAGAGTGTGAGTGTGTGTCCGCGAGTGTGTGTCCGCGAGTGTGTGTCCGTGAGTGTGTGAGAGTGTGAGAGTGTGTGTGTGAGTGTGTGTGTGTGAGTGTGTGTGTGTGTGAGTGTGTGTGTGTGTGTGTGAGAGAGAGTGAGTGTGTGCGCGTGTGAGAGAGAGTGAGTGAGTGATTGAGTGAGTGTGTGTGTGAGTGTGTGAGTGTGTGAGTGTGAGTGAGTGTGAGAGAGAGTGTGTGAGAGAGAGTGAGTGAGTGTGAGTGTGAGTGAGTGTGAGTGAGTGTGAGTGAGTGTGAGTGAGAGAGAGACTGAGTGTGTGAGAGAGAGTGTGAGTGAGTGTGAGAGTGAGTGAGTGTGAGTGAGAGAGAGTGAGTGTGTGCGCGTGTGAGAGAGAGTGAGTGTGTGTGTGTGTGTGTGAGTGTGAGTGAGAGAGAGTGAGTGTGTGCGCGTGAGTGAGAGAGTGAGTGAGAGAGTGAGTGAGTGTGTGTGAGTGTGAGTGAGTGTGAGTGAGTGTGAGTGAGACTGAGTGTGTGAGAGAGAGTGAGTGAGTGTGAGTGAGTGTGAGTGAGTGGTGTGAGTGTGAGTGAGTGAGTGAGTGTGAGTGTGAGAGAGTGTGAGTGTGTGTGAGTGTGAGTGAGTGTGAGTGTGAGTGAGTGAGTGAGTGTGTGTGAGAGAGAGAGAGACTGAGTGTGTGAGAGAGAGTGTGAGTGAGTGTGAGAGTGAGTGAGTGTGAGAGAGAGAGTGAGTGTGTGCGCGTGTGAGAGAGAGTGAGAGAGTGAGTGTGTGTGTGTGTGTGTGTGAGTGTGAGTGAGAGAGAGTGAGTGTGTGCGCGTGAGAGAGTGAGTGAGAGAGTGAGTGTGTGTGAGTGTGAGTGAGTGAGTGTGAGTGAGTGTGAGTGAGTGTGTGTGTGAGAGAGAGAGAGACTGAGTGTGTGAGAGAGTGAGTGAGTGAGTGTGAGTGAGTGTGAGTGAGTGGTGTGAGTGTGAGTGAGTGTGAGTGTGAGAGAGTGTGAGTGTGTGTGAGTGTGTGTGAGTGTGAGTGAGTGTGAGTGAGTGTGAGTGAGTGTGTGAGTGAGTGTGTGAGTGAGTGTGAGTGAGTGTGTGTGTGTGAGTGTGAGTGAGTGTGAGTGAGTGTGAGTGAGTGTGTGAGTGAGTGTGTGAGTGAGTGAGTGTGTGAGTGAGTGTGTGAGTGTGTGAGTGTGTGAGTGAGTGAGTGTGTGAGTGTGTGAGTGAGTGAGTGTGTGAGTGAGTGAGTGTGAGTGAGTGAGTGTGTGTTACAACCCTGGCTCTAGGGATGCAACATAAAGGACATGACAACAAAAGTTTGCCAATCAAAATAAAGTTTATTTAGTATTAAAGAAAAAGGGGGACTGTAGAAGCAGAAACACTACTGCTGCAGTGCTGGCTGCAAGACGAGAGAGAGAGAGAGTGAGAGCATGTGTCCAAGATTTAAAGTGGCTCCCTTCAGGTGGCACCAATTAACCCATTGATTGCAGGTGAGCTATCAGGAAAACTGCAACGAAACACAGATTAGAACACTCCCACATAACACTCCCACCCTTAAAACATTGCTATAGAATAACCTATGGCAAAGTCACCAAGTACATGAAATATAAACAAGCACTTACGACCTTGACAAAGCATCCGCCAAACGAATTCCCATGAATGTGGGGGACTAAAAGGTCATATCCCTGCAAAAACAGGCTCCATCACTTTAACCTATGCCACTAACCACTAACCATCTATATGGGTGTTGCTTAATAGGGTTAGCTTGGCCTACATCAATGTCAAACTCTAGCACATTGGTACAAGATGGAACATCAGAAAACAAGGCCAAATATTGACCAATTAACTGAATAACATCAGAGCGCGCAGAGAGATTTAGATACGATAAATGAATGTCTAAATCAGCCAAGATTTTAAAATTTGGCAATCTACTCTGAGCAATCTCAGAGACAGCAACACCTTCTATGGTCTCAGTAGATGGAGCATTCAGTGCAGCCAAGGCCTTAACCTCTGTAGACCCTGTTTGATTACGGTCAAAGTAAGGTTTGAGTAAATTCACATGGCACATGCGGACTTTCTCTTTACAACCCGGAGTCTTAACCAAGTAGTTACACTCACCAACTTCCCGATCAATGGTATACGGTCCACTATATTGAGCCTGCAATGCAGAACCCAGTATTGGTAAGAGCACCAGCACTTGGTCTCCTGAACAGAACACACAATGTTTAGCCTTTTGGTCATACCAAGTCTTCATATCCTGGGCTGCTTTCAAATTCTCTTTGGCCAGTTCACAAGCTCTACTAAGCCTAAAACGAAAATTAGACACAAAGTCCAAGAGGGTTGTAGGAGTAGAATGCTCAACATCTAACCATTTCTCCTTTACCAATTTCAAGGGCCCCCTCACAGTATGGCCAAACACAAGTTCAGCTGGACTGAAACCAAGAAATTCCTGAACCACCTCTCTAACTGCGAAGAGTAGTGGAATGCCATCATCACAATCTCTCTCAAACTCTTTGCAGTAGGTCTTCACCACAGGCCAAAAATAATGCCTTAACACACGATCCAAAGTTTTCCTGACCCCCAAGTGACCAGACAGACAATGATCATGGGCGAGATACAATAGGTCAGATCGATAAACTTCTGGAACCACCACTTGAAACACACTACTCCAGTCATCCTCACATGGCATTTTTGGATCTGTCCACTTTCTCATCAAAACACCATCACTAACAAAATAACCAGAAGCAACATTTGATAGCACTTCATCAGACACTAAGTCTTCAAACATGGGTGACAAAGTGGGGTCTTGTTTTTGCTCAAGTATTAACTGTTCACGGGATGGAAACATCTTTCCACTCCCTGCCAAGTTCATGTCACCTTGGGCCATGAAAGTATCATAAAGTGGAATCACAGATTGACTGTTGGAAGATTTGGCTTCAACTAGCCTCTTAGCAGACATAGCACGAGTAGTTGCACAGACAGGAAAAGTTTCTGGAAATGCCAATTCAAGTTCGTCAGGACCATCTGACTTGAGGACAGTAGAGGTTACTTCAGGGACAGCTAGCACCTTCCCACCAGCTAGATCATTCCCTAGAATAAAGGACACCCCATCTATGGGAATCTGGGAACTAAGTGCCACAACAACATCACCAGAGATTAAATCTGATTGGAGATTAATGCTATGTAAAGGCATAGACAAAAATCCTCCACCAAAACTTTTAACAATTACCTCTGAACCTTGAGCTGACTTTTCATTGAAGGACAAGACATCACGTAAAATCACAGATTGAAAAGCTCCAGTATCTCTCCATATCTTGATAGCTTGCCTGTGTTCAGGGTCAGAAGACAGATACACAAAACCATCCATCAGAAATGATGATGAGCCAGCTAACTCACCTTTCTTGCATGAAACATTAGCAACTGAAGATGTCAATGGAAGGCTTGGCACAGGGCTTACAAGGGCAACAGTCTTGGCAGACTTCTGTTTCTTACTTAGAACAGGACAATCTGCGATAAGATGGCCTGGTCTCTTACAATAAAAACAAGCCCTTTCTGAAATCAAACCATCATTAGTCATTTTATTGGGAGGTGATGAGGCAAAGGGCACAGACTCTACAAACCGAGACCTATTGTACTTAATCTGGTTCTGAAACTCAGTCTGTTTGTCACCAAAATGTACCTTATGGGTTAAGACAAACTCATCTGCCAAGATTGCAGCTTGTTCTAAAGTCACTGCCTTCTGCTCATTCAAATAAACCGAAACAACCTCAGGCAGACAGTTTTTAAATTCCTCAAGCAAAATGAGTTGTCTAAGATGTTCCTTACTTTCCACCTTCTGAGATGTACACCACCGATCAAACAGATTCTCCTTCTGTTTTGCAAACTCAACATAAGTGTCGTGAGCAAGTTTTGTACAACCTCGAAAGCGCTGGCGGTAAGCTTCAGGAACCAGCTCATATGCCTTCAATATAGCTGCTTTAACCTCATCATAATTAGCACTCTTCTCAAGGCTTAGAGCGGAATAAGCTTCCTGAGCTTTACCTACCAAGATACTTTGTAAAAGCAAAGTCCACATAGTCCTTGGCCACTTTGATGTGGTTGCCACCCGTTCAAAATGAGAAAAATATCTCTCAACATCTTTCTCAGAAAAAGGAGGTACCAACTTGATATGTCTACCAACATCAAATGGAGAAACATCACCTCTTGGAGTTAAAGCAGCTGCTTTTAATTCCAACTCTTTAAGAGACCGTTCATGTTCAAGAAGCATTTCTTTCTCTCTTAATTTTCCATTAACCTCTAGCTGTTTCTCCTGGAAAGCTAGCTCTCGGAGCCTAAGCTCAATTGCAGCTTCAGACAAAGGAGCAGTCATGGATTGTGGGGAAACCTGCTTAACCTTCAAGACACCATTGTCAATCAAAACACTTCTAATGATTTCCTTCACACTATCCTTCAGTCGCTTCTCACTACTTGTGATGGGAATATCATAATGAGAGGACAACTGCAAAAGTTGATCCTTTGTGAAAAACTCAAGTAACTCCTCTGAAGGTTCCTTTAGGAAGTCTTCTAAAGAAGCCATTACTAAACTCAACACTAACTACACTTAAGTAGTAACACTACTTCTTACACAGAAGTTCAGCTAACACAACAGGTCCAATAGCACAGAGCTACAAAAATGACAATAGCAGTAAAAATGCTCTCAAACAAAGCTTTTAAAGCCTTAAACAGAAGTAGAACTAACCCAACCACAGAAGATTACTCACCCCAAGCAATCACGAATATCTAAAGGCAATACTGGGCATTAGTCTACACAAAAAGTCCACAAAAGGAACTTCACACAAACACTGCTGACACACTAAAGTTAGGATCATGGACCAAATAAACACTACAGTACCTCAAAAAATGTTTAACTCACCTAACTTAAATATTCCTCTTTCACTTCCATCAAAAAGTGAGCATGGTTGCTGAGCTTAAACACAATACAAAACACATGAGATACACCCGGATACCTGCCTAACACTTCTAACTCCTATCTATCTTCTGAGGTGTACCGGGCACGAGGCGACTTTAAAAGCAAAAACTCAGCAACTGTGAGCCATTTAATCAAAGGTCACAGTTCTGAAATGCTTACCCCCGACAGAGAACAAGTCTCCACCCAGAATAACCTCGAAAACAAAAAAGGAAAAATAACAAAAGAGTGAACCGATGGAAGGATCGAATAATCAACCCAGCTGGAACTCTCACCCTTCCTAACCGGGAAAACTCATGCATATACTCAAATACTCAAACAACCATACTCACCAAATGATCTCAATCAAAGGGAATAAACAAATACAGTCCCCAAAATATCAAAAAAAACAAATGTTTTTTACCAACCAAATTGGACGAGCCCCCATTATGTTACAACCCTGGCTCTAGGGATGCAACATAAAGGACATGACAACAAAAGTTTGCCAATCAAAATAAAGTTTATTTAGTATTAAAGAAAAAGGGGGACTGTAGAAGCAGAAACACTACTGCTGCAGTGCTGGCTGCAAGACGAGAGAGAGAGAGTGAGAGCATGTGTCCAAGATTTAAAGTGGCTCCCTTCAGGTGGCACCAATTAACCCAATGATTGCAGGTGAGCTATCAGGAAAACTGCAACGAAACACAGATTAGAACACTCCCACATAACAGTGAGTGAGTGTGAGTGAGTGTGAGTGAGTGTGAGTGAGTGTGAGTGAGTGTGAGTGAGTGTGAGTGTGAGTG
>NC_137133.1:37633821-37641321 GCF_949319135.1 Squalius cephalus
TAAAAATAATTTAATTAATAATTTAATTAATAATTTAATGTCTCAAATCTGGCTTGTTTGGACCTTTTTTTGGTTTATTTTCTTGTTATAAGGAAAGGACTTGATTCCAGTTATTTGAAATCATGTTCATCTTTATTAAGTATTATTATCAATACTTTTTTTTACCCTGATATTGAATGTGGATGTATATAAATTATTATTAATGAGGGCATTAAATGTATATCATTGACCAAATTCCCTTCTCGTTTCTTTTCCGTCATTAATCCTGTATTGGTCACATGATGTTCATTAATGCTGAACTCTGTAGTGTCACATGTTATAATTCACTGTGACGTCTGATTTGTGTTTGACGCTTAACAGTCATCCAAACTTCAATTCAATTCACGTTTATATGTATAGCGCTTTTCACACACACATCGTTTCAAAGCAGCTTTACAGAAAGTGCATGAGTCCATATTACAATTTACAGTGATCTGTTATCAGAGGAAACTAAGTTATGCATTTCAGAAATGTACATGTACAAAATCACAGTTCGCGAAAAAGATATTAATTTAAACACAGGAATAATTCAAAGCAGAAACAATGAGCTCACTGAAGTAATGAATACTTGTTTGATAACAAATGATTATGACATTTAGAAAAAGTCACATGTGAACAACAAGATTACATTAATCACTGCAAATATACAAGATCTCATTCATTAGGAAACAATGTAACAAATTAGCAAAGTTTTATAGAATCTAAACACGTTTGCTTCAGACCTTTTGTTGCATTTGTCATTTACATGTCGGCCTGAAATAATTGCACGTGAACGTTGAACTCGTGCGAAGTTCATTCAGTGCACTTCATCTCTCAGCAACATCAGCTGTCACCTAGCAACGACGCGTCTGTCACTTAGCAACGATGCTCTCTGCATCCTCCTCCTGCTCAACCGTAATGAGGAGTGTGGTTATTCTCAGCCCGTGACCCTTTGACCTTTGACCCTCAGTTACAGCTACGACCTGAGCCACTCGCTGCAGTGTAACGTGACGCTGCTCCAGATGACCTGTGACCCCGGAGAGAGCGCTGGAAGACAGGACAGCTTCGACATCTTCGAGGAGGAGGGGCTTCCCACGCAAGGTGTGCTATTGCATTTAGTTTTTTATTGCTTTGCTTTCTTTTTTAATATTATTTTATTTTTCATATTTTATATGTAATTTTATATATTTATATGTAAAATTTTATTGTGTATATATATATATATATATATATATATATATATATATATATATATATATATATATATATATATTTATATTAATATATATATATATATATATATATATATATATATATATATATATATATATTCAATTTTGTATTTTTTTATTTCATATATATATATATGAAATAAAAAAATACAAAATTGAATATACATTAATATAAAACACAAAAATATAAAACTATTATAATTGATTCGTTTTTGTAGTTTTAATTTTTTATATATTTTTTTATTTTATACCCTTCTGCAAAATACAGTTAAAATCATTGAATTTTTTTGATTTTGTTTTATTATTCTGTTCTTAAAGTCTCGAAGGTCCAGCTTGTTTGGGCCTTTTCTGTTTCTTTTCTCGTTATAAGCGAAGAACTCCAGTTTTTTATCATCGTTTAATTGTCAAACTGTTGTGTGTTGTCTTGTGTGTGTGTGTGAGTTGGTAATTGCGGTGTTTGTTTCAGTTGTTCACGGCCTCAGTAACGAACCCTACGCTAAGTATGTGTGGAACGTGCGTCTGCTGGAGAAGGTCAAGGACATCGTGCATCCTGATTGGCTGTTGTACATCATCCACGGATTCTGCGGCCAATCCAGTATCCTCTTATATATTTAGTGTGTGTGTGTGTGTGTGTGTGTGTGTGTTCATCTTTCCTCTATAGGGGTACATTGACTTGTGCATGAGATGAGATTGTCGTCACCGTGACCATCTGGCGGGGGTCTATAGTGCATACGGATGTTTTCATATAGATGAGCGCCTCGAATTCATTTCATATTAATGCACATGCATGTGTGTTAGTGACTGTGTGTGTGAGATAACATAAATAGAAACAGCGTCCATAAAGTAAAGCAGGTGCGCACAGTGTAGTCCGCTTTGCTGATTCATCGTGGGAGAAATCTAGTTTTGCATTTGCTTTCCATGCACACCATCATACCATGATGCAAACATTTATTTTATTTTATACCCTTCTGCAAAATACAGATAAAATGTATTTAAGTTTATTTATTTAATTTTTTTTATTATATGCCTTTGAGCATAATACTGTTAAAACATACTAATTTATTTTTGTTTTTTTAATAATATTTTCCCCTTCTGAAAAAGTTAACTTTTTGCTGTCTACTTTTTCATGTAATTTAATTAAATTTAATATTTTACATGGAAAAAAAATACCCTTCTTCAAAATATAGTTATAACTTTTATTTTACTTTATTTTATTTCCTGCTGCAAAATGCATATAAACCCTACTTTTTAATGTAATAATCAAATTTTGTTTTATTTTATTATATTTTTTTCTCTTGCTGAATACAGCTAAAACTTTTTACTGTCTACTTTTTAATGTAATTTAATTAAATGTAATATTTTTCATTTATTTTATTTTTTATTTTATATCCTTCTGCATTTATTTTATTTTATTTTATATTATTTTATTTTATTTTATTTTATTTTATTTTATTTTCCCTGCTAAAAAAATGCAGCAAAAACTTTTTAATTATTTTGTTTTGTTTTGTTTTATTTATTCCCTTTATTTTTTATTTCCTGCTGCAAAATACAGCTAAAACCTACTTAAGTTTATTTTTTACTTTTTTATTTTTTTTATTATATGCCCTTAAGCAAAATACAGTTAAAACATATTAATTTATTTTAAGTAATTTTTTATAATATTTTCCCCTTCTGAAAAAGTTAACTTTTTGCTGTCTACTTTTTAATGTAATTTAATTAAATTTAATATTTTGCATGAAAAAAAAAAATACCCTTCTTCAAAATAGTTATAACTTTTATTTTACTTTATTTTATTTAAACCATATAAACCCTACTTTTTAATGTAATAATCAAATTTTGCTTTATTTTATTATATATTTTTCTCTTGCTGAATACAGCTAAAACTTTTTTCCTGGCTACTTTTTAATGTAATTTAATTAAGTGTAATATTTTTCATTTATTTTATTTTTTTATTTTATACCCCTCTGCATTTATTTTATTTTGTATTCCCTGCTAAGAAATGCAGCAAAAACATTTTAATGAAATTGAATGAATTTTTTTTATTTTATTCCTGCTGCAAAACGCGGCTAAAGCCAGCTGGGTTAGGGGGTCAGTCGGCTGAACTGTCTGCTGGTGGGCCTGATCTTGACCTGTTATTTCACCTGTTTCACCTGTTCCACAGACATCTTGATATGACCTGTTTTTCCCAGAGTTCATGAGGTGCAAAGCTGAACAAAAAAGTGCAGAAACACAGAGAAATAATCCCCTGGAGAAAGTCTGGTGCTGTTGATTGCTTGTGTCGCTGTAATGGTTTCTCCCTCTCCCCCGTGACGTGCCTGTGTGAGGTCAACGAGTTCATGGATGACAGAGGCATTGTGGGAGAACGATATTACATTAGATTTAATAGACAAATGCATTTATAGGAGAAAGACATGAGCTGTGAAAAACACTTGATAAATGAGTATAATGGAGATGATGCACAAAAGTTGGGGGTCAGTAAGTTTCTACTAAAATACTTTTGTCTAATGCATCCTTGCTGAATAAACGTGCAGTAAAGACATTTGCATTTAGAAGATGCTTTTTATTTTTTTACATATATACACTACTGCTCAAAAGTAAATGAATTTGACAGAAATGAATACTTTTATTCAGCAAGGATGCATTAAATAGATCAAAGGTGTCAGTGAAGACATTTATAATGGTACAAAATATTCTATTTAAATTAAAGGCTGTTCTTTTGAACTTTCTATTCAACAAAGAATCTTGAAAAATAAAATGTATATCAGTTTCCACAAAAATATGACTGATAATAATCATAAATGTTTCTTGAGCATCAAATCATCATGTTAGAGTGATTTCTGAAGGATCATGTGACACTGAAGACTGGAGTAATGATGCTGAAAATCCAGCTTTGATCACAGGAATAAATTACACTTTACTGTATATTCACATAGAAAACAGCTGATTTACATTAGAATAATATTTCACAATTTTTACTGGATTTTTGATCAAATAAATGCAGCCTTGATGAGCAGAAGAGACTTCTTTCGAAAAACATTTAAAAAATCTTACCGACCGACAGTTTTATACTTGATTAATTGTTGCTCTTCGGTCATTTTTCTTCATCGGAATGGTACGAAACTTGGTAAAGGTTTTGGCACTTGATATGTGAACACACAAATAAATCATGGACATGATTGGAAAAGGTTAAATGGTCCTGAAACAATAGTCTCACTTGTGCTCCTCGCGGTCTAAAATGAGGCATTGGAAATGAATGAGACGAGTTTCCTCTAGTGGAAGCGTTTGGTACTGCAGCCGAACACACTCTCACTGAAAGATCATTTACTGAGATATCAACCTCAAATGTGGAGCACAACTTGTTTAGATTTATGGCTTTAATTTTCTTGCAGTTTTAGAGTAAAATGTGATTTTGAAAATAAAGATTTCATATAAAAATTTAAAATAGTATTCAGTCTTCAGTCTGTCGCTCTAAAGCGTTCAAGATTTACCACAGTTTAATTTGGAAATTAAATTTTCAGGTCTATGCTCAAAAAGTAAATAAATGGATTATAAATTCAGCGTAAATATAAATTATCATAAAAAAAATCCCCTAAAAATACAAAATATTAAATAAGAAACATTATCAAACTAAAATATAGTACATTCATTTCACTGACAAAAATAAATAAAAATTCGGTCGTTTCTGACCGAGAGGGTTGAACGGCTTTATAAACTAAGTTTTAGATGCTGCATGTTGATATCTGATTTTTTTGCATGCAATTTGTGTGGTTCTTCCTTAAGCTGTGTTCTTCAGAGCTGTTGATCTACGGTCGGCCGGTGTACGTCACGCTGATCGCTCGACGCTCCAGCCGCTTCGCTGGGACACGGTTCCTCAAGCGAGGAGCAAACTGCGAGGTACACACTCCTGACACACCATGCACGGGCGTAATTTCCTATGGGGACAGGGGGGACATGTCCCCCCCACTTTTCAAAATCCCGTTTGTGTCCCCCCCACTTTCCAATTCGTTATGATGATTTTATTTTTTTTCGCACACCGTCATCGCCACGGAGGAGCAGGACAAAGAAAGCCTGTGCCGATGTGAGCTGCCGCGTCCAGGAACGTCGCGTCCACACTCTAAAAATAGCTCAATGAAAGTTCTAATGAGCAGGGAGCGCTCCTGACGCACGCACATGACGCACAGACAGCGCGCCAGAATCGAATTACTGCATAAGGTGCATCTACGCGGGTTCACGCAGGGGCGTAATTCGTGAAATGCACTCCCGCTGGTTGAGCGCGGTAAAGTTCGTTTTGGGTTCGATATTAGCAGGACATTTGTTCTACAGGGTCGGTAGTCTAACAAAGATATCAATAGCAAGATTAGTTTTAACATTATGTGACCATTGTATATCGACATGATGAAAATATTCATTCAAAATCATTCGTGCATTAATGCTGCATAATTTATAATGCTTTGACGCGTTTCCACAGCACACAATGCTTAAGGGAATGTCTGCCAATTCCACCAACTGCGTTAAACGTAGCCTATAATTTATATTATTTAAAATTACTTTTAACATTTAAAAACAGATGTTTTCAAATTCCAAAGCTTGCAGAAGGTTCCTAATGGCAATACTGACTTAGGCTACAGGTAGCCTTGAGTAAATTAACTTGTCTAAGAAAATGATTCATAAAACGTATAAATATCAGTTGAGGCTATGTTTACTTTCGTCACTGACACAGACGGAAATGAAAAGACTATCAGTCTAAGTTCAGCTTTAGGAGGGGAAGAAATAGGCCAGGATAAGAATACTGAGAGAATAAGAAATATGAAGATGAGGAGAGAGCAGGTATTGACAAATAATCTAATGACAAGGTTTTAAATAGCCTATTTCTTATAATTTTTTGGCCTTCAAAAGTCCTAAATTACACATATGTAGGTCAAAGAAATCCAAATTTTCTCGGGGGAGCATGCCCCCGAACCCCCCTAACTATGGGGGCCTTGAGTCTTGATGCCCAGGGCACAGGAAAATGTTAATCCGGCCCTGGGTAAATATGACATTTATTATGGGTTTAAGTGAGGATTGTTTAAAGTTCACTTAAATTAAGTTGTTATATTTTTGAAGCCTAATAAATATTTAAAATTTGGGGGAAAAAATAATTTTCATCGAGACATCGGTAGCTATATTAATATCAGTGATACAGGCCTTCATTCATAAAAATATGCTATTAAACAATTATTTAAAATATACTGTCTTTATGTTGTTTCTACAGTGGAAATTGAGTCTCACTTTATTTCAATTTTATTTACACACAAAACATTAATAGTGAACATTTTTGACTTTATAAAATGATTCTCTCACGTCTTGGCAATCGGCCCCTATTGAACAATAAAAAAGTAAGACATCTTTTTGTTATACATAGTTTAGTAGCCTACTATTCTTTTTGGCAGAATTTATCATTATAATCAACTTAATTATTTTCAAAATTATTATTATTAATTATTTTGTATCACCATAGTCCCTAAATGTATGTAAATGCAGGAAATGGGATTCAAATAGAAAAAATGTTCCCCCGTTTTGTGTCCCCCCCACTTCTCAAACCAAAGTTACACCCTTGACACCATGTGCTGTTTTTAGTGTGTTTGTCACGTGTGTGTGTGTGTGTGTTACCTGTCCAACACAAGCTGTGGTTCTGCTGTGTGTTGCTGTCCTGTGTTTATCTGTGTGTGTTCAGCTGGGATTATGTAATGTTCGTTTGCTCTAAAGCTGTCGGCCATTAAAGCTTCACGGGGCTTTTATGTGATTTTACTGCTGAGATGCTTTATGATACTTTAGAAAGTGCCGACTGAAAAATGTCAACTACTCATCAGTAGATATTGTATATGCTTATGCTTGTATAAAAATAATTAAAACAAATTTTTTTTTTAATACAGCACTTTCTGGCCTTTTTTTTTACTTTTTTGTTTTGTTCCCTGCTACAAAATACAGCATTGTTCTTTTATTGTTCCCTTTTTTATATGATTTAATAAAAAAAAAAATTCTTTCTTTTTTTTCTGCAAAATTATAAATATAATTTAATTTTTTTTTTAATTTAATACAGAGCTTTCTCTAGGCCCAAAGTTTTTATATATATATATATATGTATTGTATATATTTTTATAAATGTGAATACTGTCAAAATGCAGCAAGACAAATGAACAGGGGTGAGAGTGTGTGAGTGTGTGTGTGAGTGTGTGTGTGAGTGTGTGTGTGAGTGTGTGTGTGAGTGTGT
>NC_137133.1:37643821-37671321 GCF_949319135.1 Squalius cephalus
TGTGAGAGTGAGTGGGTGTGAGAGAGAGAGTGAGTGTGTGAGTGTGTGAATGAGTGAGTGAGTGAGAGAGTCAGTGAGTGTGTGTGTGTGTGAGTGTGTGAGAGTGAGTGGGTGTGAGAGAGAGTGAGTGTGTGAGTGTGTGAATGAGTGAGTGAGAGAGTCAGTGAGTGTGTGTGTGTGTGAGTGTGTGAATGAGTGAGTGAGTGAGTGAGAGAGTCAGTGAGTGTGTGTGAGTGAGTCAGTGAGTCAGTGAGTGAGTGTGAGAGAGAGAGCGAGAGAGAGAGAGAGTGAGTGAGAGAGTGAGTGTAAGTGTGAGAGTGAGTGTGAGAGTGAGTGTGTGTGAGAGACAGAATGAGTGGGTGTGTGAGTTAGTGAGTGTGAGAGAGTGTGTGTGTTGGTGTGAGGGAGTGAGAGGTTGTGTTCGAGAGAGTGTGTGTGTGTGTGTGTGTGTGTGAATATGACAGTTGAGATTCAAATTCACGAACATTCCATCAATGCGAGTCTATGGGATTTTTTGCCCGCTTTTTCGTCCGCTGTGCGAACAGAATACGTGTGCAAGAGGACAATACATACAAGCACTCTAACATTTTACTGGACAAGCGGCAATAGTTAGAAAACAGCTTTGGTAAGTTTTAGCCTTACTTCTACTGTACTGTAATGGATTGCATGTGTGTGTGTTCAGGGCGATGTGGCGAACGAGGTGGAGACGGAGCAGATTATCCACGACGCCTCCGTCATGTCCTTCACTGCGGGCAGCTTCTCCTCCTGTGTCCAGGTCAGAGGGTCGGTTCCTCTACACTGGTCCCAGGACATCTCCACCATGATGCCCAAACCACCCATACGCTGTAAGAGACACTTCCTCTTTACTACCTCATCACTACTTCCTGTTTATCTGCTCTAAACTACTTCCTGTTTATCTGCTCAAAACTGTGGGTTGTGTCCCATATGGTGTACTATACACTATGGGCCAGATTTAGCTTGTGTTTAGCTTGTCAGCACAAACCTTCTTTTGGTGTTAAAAAACTGCTGTCGTGATTTACTAAAGACACACAGTGAAGAATCAGCGATGCATATGCATTTGTAGGAGCCCTTTCAGACGTTAAATGCGTGGAAGGGGAGTATTTAAACTGCCAGTAGGGGGCAGTAAATGTCTAAATGAGTAAGTCATTGAATCATTCATTTATTCGTTCGATTTGTTCAAACGGCTGATTCATTCAGGAATTAAGTAAATGGCTCTCTTTATGAATGAGTCATTGAATCATTGGTTCACCCAATTGATTCGTTCAAACGGCTGATTCGTTCAGGAATGAAGTAAATGGCTCTCTTTATGAATGAGTCATTGAATCATTGGTTCACCAGATTGACTCGTTCAAACGGCCGATTCATTCAGGAAGGAAGTAAATGGCTCTTTTGATGAATGAGTCATTGAATCATTGGTTCACCTGATTGATTCACTCAAAACGCTGATTCATTCAGAAACGAAGCACCGCTGTGTGTTACTCTGAGACACACAACACTTCTGCTCTGGCTTTATACAGCCAATATTGTGTCTAAAATTTAACACAATATTAACTTCTTATTTACTGCATTTGGACTCATGCTATTCAGGACAAAAACAGCTCTCATGTGATATTGCTTAACAATATCATGATATAAATATGAGACAACAACCCATACGGGGCATTTTTTCCCTGATATCTTGAATTCTATGGTCATTCTAACTGTATTCTATAGGCTTCATCACAGTGAGTTGTTGCTCTGCTTCATGTTCATCAATCAACTGTATAAATGTAAGATGAACTACAGGTCTGAGGCGGGGCGGGTGCTGTATTTTAAGTAATTATTTAAATTAATGCATTAAATCAACAGCCATATTTGTAATATTTATTGTGTATTTAAATACATGTCTGCTAGTAATCCCAGATATATGTTAATTCTTAATATTTTAACATATTTCCTACATAGAATAGACACACCCATCTTAACTATTTCTATATTTCGCTTATCCTGCCCAAAAAGATCATGAACATTACAGTTAACGTAATTAATTTACATGCATATATCATACAATCTAATCTTGTCCCACTGAACAGTCAAATCTAATATTGTACAAATATGAACTATACAGAAACATCCAGTCAGGGCCGCAGATGTTATTACGGATTGGTTAAATTGATATTTTAGAGTTGAGGAACCACGATTTTTCCAGCCCAATTTAACCTCAAAACAGGTTTGCTATTTATGTATTTTATATGTATTAGCAGAGACTCATCTTCTCTTGCATTAGTTTTCCCTGCACTGACTCATCATGTGTCTGCTGAACTCATTTCACCGCTTCTCCTCCAGACCGAGATGACATTTCAAATGCACAGCGTCTCAGGCACACACACGCTGGTCCAGCTGCGCGCTCGCTGCTTATCTTAGATTGGTTACCGCCAGCGTCCTCGACCTCTCCGTGTGTGTGTGTGTGTGTGTGTGTGTTTGGTTGGTTGGTTTGGACGTTTCCGCTTTGAACAAGAGATTCCTGTCCAACACAAATTGTTTTATGCATCAATGCTTTGAAAGCGTTGCAGAGCTGTAGCTTGTAATATAGTTTTCAGTAACACATTATTTCGATAGTCCACTTTAGACATTCTACTAACTATAAGTAACTTTGCAACTACATGTCAACTAACTGTCATTGGAGTATTAGTAGACTTCTTAATATCTGCTAACTCTTTATTGTGATGATCCCCAACAGATATTCTACTGACTATGAGTAACTTTACAACTACAACTATGAGAACCCTAACACCTAAACATAAACTAACAGTCTACTAACAGTTTACTAATACTCTGACAGTCTACTAACAGTCTACTAATACTCTGACAGTCTACTAACAGTCTACTAACAGTCTACTAACAGTCTACTAACAGTCTACTAACAGTCTACTAATACTCTGACAGTCTACTAACAGTCTACTAACAGTCTACTAATACTCTGACAGTCTACTAACAGTCTACTAACAGTCTACTAATACTCTGACAGTCTACTAACAGTCTACTAATACACTACTAATACTCTGACAGTCTTATAACAGTCTACTAATACTCTACTAATACTCTGACAGTCTACTAACAGTCTACTAACAGTCTACTAACAGTCTACTAACAGTCTACTAACAGTCTACTAATACTCTGACAGTCTACTAACAGTCTACTAACAGTCTACTAACAGTCTACTAACAGTCTACTAACAGTCTACTAACAGTCTACTAATACTCTGACAGTCTACTAACAGTCTACTAACAGTCTACTAACAGTCTACTAACAGTCTACTAACAGTCTACTAACAGTCTACTAATACTCTGACAGTCTACTAACAGTCTACTAACAGTCTACTAACAGTCTACTAACAGTCTACTAATACTCTGACAGTCTACTAACAGTCTACTAATACACTACTAATACTCTGACAGTCTTATAACAGTCTACTAATACTCTACTAATACTCTGACAGTCTTATAACAGTCTACTAACAGTCTACTAATACTCTGACAGTCTACTAACAGTCTACTAATACTCTGACAGTCTACTGACAGTCTACTAACAGTCTACTAACAGTCTACTAACAGTCTACTAACAGTCTACTAATACTCTGACAGTCTACTAACAGTCTACTAACAGTCTACTAATACTCTGACAGTCTACTAACAGTCTACTAACAGTCTACTAATACTCTGACAGTCTACTAACAGTCTACTAATACACTACTAATACTCTGACAGTCTACTAACAGTCTACTAACAGTCTACTAACAGTCTACTAACAGTCTACTAACAGTCTACTAACAGTCTACTAATACTCTGACAGTCTACTAACAGTCTACTAACAGTCTACTAATACTCAGTCATAATCTAGAATACATCTAGTCGATCCCTGAATTTTGAAGTAAAGTATTAAGTGTCTTTTAAGACGATCAGTTCTGACTGAACTGTTTTTCCTCACTTTTTTGGCAAATTGAACTAATCCTAATAACCCCAGTCCAGACTAAAACAGCATGTTGGTCTCGTTTTTTAAAGGGGTGGTGTAATGCCCTTTTCACAAGATGTAAAATAAATCTCTGATGTCCCCAGAGTGTGTGTGTGTGTGTGTGTGTGTGTGTGTGTGAAGTTTTAGCTCAAAATACCCCACAGATATTTCTATATAGCATGTTCAAATTGTCACTTTTTGAGGGTGAGCAAAAACACACCGGTTTGTGTCTGTCCCTTTAAATGCAAATGAGCTGCTGCTCCCGGCACAGGGGGCGGAGCTTCAAGAGCTCTTGTCCTTTTACCTCACACACACACATGCACTGAAAATGTCAAAAACTTTTTGCCTTTTATGTTCAAACCGAAGTCAGACAATGATGGAGAGACTCAAGAAGAAGTGACAACATGTAGAAGCAACAGGACATTTCTGAATGGTTAGTTGATGAATTTATGAAGCTGATGTGGAGTTATCTTCTAGTCATTGATTAGCATATGTGATGCGATCTGGGAAAACCCGTCGGATGTCTCGCTGGGCTGTTTTCAGTAAATTCCAAAATAGTTTGAATGTCAGTTTTTTTGGTCAATTTTTTTTTTCCATTAAATTCTTATTCTATAACATCTTTTCTCTTATCTCTGAAAATACCTTGGCAAAATTCCCTTGTTTAGTGCAGAAAAACAGCGATTTATAGTGTCAAGCTGAAAATACTCTCTCTAATGCATTCTATGTGACCATTTTCTCTAACGCCCGGCAGAGGTGAAAAAAAAACAATCGGCGTATATCCCATACACCTGTCCATCTCTTAACACTACAAAGATAGTTTACCTTTAAAATAAACCACATACATGTACAGTGAATGTGTATAGTGCGCATTTCGCGCCAATCCTGTTTAAATAACGTCACGCAGTTTTATAACAATCGCGAGATGGACAAGAAGCGTCTCGACGGTGACAGTTAATTAAACCTGTTTTTCTCAAAATTCCGTTCCAGAAAATCATAGCGAACGGCCGACTTCAGATAAACATAACTTTTGCTACCAACAAGCTATGATAAAAATAAAAACAGATTTGGAAAGGGCTTGATACCAGCTTCCATATGATATCAAAACCTGTAATAGGTAAAATTTCACCATGTGGTGGGTTTTCCCAGATCGCATCACATATTCTGTCTTTATAATCTATAAATCGTGTTCAGGGGGCGGGGTTTATGTAAATTCTAGGGTTGGTGATGTCACTAACCCTGGAGGAATGTGGTGTAGTCTCTACCAGCCGTTTGTTGAAGTCCTTAAAAAGTGATTTCTGTTAAAGCAAATATCTCCCTTTGCTTTGAACTTTGAGCGTCGTAACTTTGCAGATGTTGTTTATGATCAAACAGCAACATTACACACTAACTAAAGTTAGAAAAGTCAAATCATAATCAACCACGCCTTTAAAATCTGTTTTACTGCAACCAGTTTTCTCCTGTGCATTATATCAAAAATGACCCTCGAACACAACCCAAAGCTCTTATTTAATAAAAATTATATGTGATTTTCTTCATTTCCAGATTCGTAATCCTCTCATCTTTCTAATATGTTATGCAATTTGCCTGACTCAATGTCCTTCTGTCAGAAGATGAGTGTTTGTGAAGAATGTTTTCTGTAATTACTGTAGGTCAGTTTGTTATTGGCTCAAAACACCGTTCGCACAAAGAGCTTCCAAGACAACATTGATTTTCTGCTAAACAAAAACTGGAGAAAGGGAGTTGCGCAAGGCTCGATACTTGGCCCACTTTCATTGATTGTTTGTGCAAAATAATGAGTCGTGGTTTTTCTCTTTCATCGCTAGCTTGCATCACGCTGCCATTTCCATGAGTTTTGTCTGCCCTGCTTGAAGGACTTTTCAGTGAACAAGCATTTGATTACGCCGATTCTGAATGTGCTTTGTGTGGCGTTAATGAATTCTTGTAAAAGGGAGATTTGTGTATGCAAGTAAACCTCGTTCTCATAACCTACTTCTAGACGTGTTTTGTGCTCGAATCTGTTGGTTTGTGACTGGATTGTGGCAGACTTATGACCCACATAGTGATTTAGGTCATATTCTTATGGAAGCCCACTTTACATAAGAACCAAATTCATAATTATGAGATAAAAGCTCAAAATTATGAGATACTAAGCCACATAATTATGATTAAAAAGTCAAAATTATGTGACTTTTTATATTCAGTTATATTATCGATTTGACTGCAGATGGGAACAAAACTTGAACTGAATTAATCTGAATAGTGACACTATTGTCGTCTATAGAGCTGCTTTATAGCTTAATAAAAAAAATCATAATGTTTTTTTTTTTTTTTTTTTTAAACATCGACACTAATGGAACTCAAATTAAAAATGACACTTGTCTTTTTAGAGCTGATTTATAGCAGAAATAAAATTTGTTTCATATTTGATGGTCGCCTAATTAATTAGTTTCCTGTTTATTACTGTGAAGCTGCTTTGAAACAATCTATATTGTATAAAGTGCTGTAGAAATAAAGTTGATGACTTTTTATCTCATAAGCTCATAATAATGACTTAGTTGTAGCCTAATTTTTCATAATTCTGACTTTTTATGTCATCTTGTGTGGTGGAAATGGGCGTCCATATATTAATATCAGTAATAATAATTTTGCACTGATTGTTTTAAAGTCCCCCTGTGGTGAAAATCCAGCTTTTAATGTTGTTTATATGTCTATATGGTGTTTTTAGTATGTTTTAAGAAATCCCATCTTTTCAATGAAAAGTGTTGATTGAATTAACGTTAGACATGATTGATTTGAATGATTTGACATGAACTCCAGCATTGAGAACATTGTTTGTGTACAAATCGACTATTTTCTACTGTCAAAACACCGGCGGACACAGATACAGTGAGTTTTTCAAAAATCTTTCTTTTTAGTAAACTCTGTGTACACAAACACTGTTCTCAATGCTGGAGTTCATGTGTAGAGCCCCTGGTGACACTTCCAGCACAGTTTCATGTTGTGTCGAGCCTTCTTAGTGTTTTAAAAATAGTGATTTTTGATGCTATCATAGTCGTGCCCCAAGCACTCCCATTCAAAAGGCAATTTGACCGAAAACGAAAATACGGTCAGTCTTAAAAGTGGCGTTTCCATTCTAATTATGCTTTTAAACGAAAGTTTGCCTCGGGTAGATTCACAAAAAGACACTAGGTTGCATTTTGGTGAGAGTTACCCTTTAAAGGTGCAGTCTGTAAGAATGACAACTAGTGGTCGAAATAGGTACTGCAGTCAAATTCTAAATATTGGAGATCGTTGTTTCTCCCGCCTCCTCAGACTCGACACTCACACGAGCGCAATGGACAATGAAAATCTGCAAATTGGCAACATGCAGTATCACAGACCAAAATAATAACACACATTCCAGCCTGGAAACGCACATTTCAGAGTAAAATAACTGGCAGTAGAAGTAGTAGTTTTTCAGAGAAACGAGTGTGTGAACTTAGCATGTTTCCTCAATATATGAAGAGTTCGGTTCCAAAACGTGATAAACGCCATTTAAAAAAAATTGAGTTCCCGCAAAAATCAGGAGGAATTTCCTAGCGAGGGCTGATTGAATGTGTTTTTAGTCAAGTGCCTGTTTATAAGATTAGTATTGACCGAGTTCAGAGGCTGTCATGTGGATCAACTTACTTTTTTATGTGTATTTTCAACTATTCAAATATGAAAAATAACGTTTACATTGATTCAATGGATTAATTGCATTTTGGAGAAAAAAAAGGGTCATGAATTTATTGCATTTTGGGGGGGAAATTATCCGTTTTTATAATAAATCTTTGAAAATCAAAATCTGGATTTGAATTTTTTGTGTTATTATAACCTAAAGATGCTATGTGAAAGTTTGAAACAGAAAGTAGTGGTTTTCATATTGCCACTTTCTTGGTAAAGAAAACACATTTTTACTCAAATTAATCTAAATGGATTTATCGCGTTATTTATCGCAAACTCTTCATATGCAAACAGAATATGGTATTTTTATGCTTTAGTAGAGTGAAAAACCTGTAACCTGCTCTTGTCTCGCTCAGTGGACCAGGCCGACCCGTACGCTCATGTCGCGGCTCTTCACTTCGACCAGATGCTGCAGAGGTTCGGATCGCCCATCATCATCCTCAACCTCGTCAAGGTGAGACTGCGTCTGTGTAAACGTACGAATCACTTTGATATTGTTAGTATTCATAATTTATTAGAAAAATCACGAGTATCAAATATGATCATCAGTCTTTTGAGGAAGGTTTATTTCTTCATCTCTCAATCATCATTTGTATTGTATTGTATTATATGTTTTGATCATAAAACTAAGCATTTAAATATCATCTTATTAAGACGTATTATTGGCAGATATTGATATTTATATGAATTTTCATTCAAGTATCTGCTATAAATATCTCACTGATTTACATTACAAGCACCAGGACACATTTCACCCCAAAATCAGATGGAAATTATCCTTTTTATGATTGCAGCACTGTAATATTGACTATAAAACATGTGTTTGTCCAGCTCTGTTTCCTTTTATCAGGACACACTTTAAAATAATGTTTATCTTTAAGACCCAGGACGTTAACAGTTCTTCTCACACGTACAACTGAAGGATCTTTTAAAGACATTCGTTGTGCAGAATTGCCGAATGTTTGATTATGATAAATTTTCCACTAAATATTCTTTAGAAGCTGATATAGCAATGCCTTCTGACTTAATACTTTGCATAAAGAAAATTAAGCCTGTTTGTTTGTTTGTTTGTTTGTTTACAGTTTTTTTTTTTTGCAATATGAGTCTCTTCTGCTCAAGGCTGCATTTATTTGATCAAAAATACAGTAAAAATTGTGAAATATTATTCTAATGTAAATCATCTGTTCTCTATGTGAATATACAGTAAAGTGTAATTTATTCCTGTGATCAAAGCTGAATGTTCAGCATCATTACTCCAGTCTTCAGAGTCACATGATCCTTCAGAAATCACTCTAATATGATGATTTGATGCTCGAGAAACATTTATGATTATCAGTGTTGAAAACAGTCATATTTATGTGGAAACCGTGATGCATTTTATTGTTCATTTATTTAAGATTATAAAGATTTTATAAGATTATAGATGTCTTTACTGACACGTTTGGTCAGTGTGACGCATCCTCTCTCGAATGAGAGCATTCATTTCTTTGAAAGCTTCCTCAAATCTTACTGACCTCAAGCTTTTATCTAATGCACTTCTATAAAAACACCACTGACCGCACACACACATGAACAAATGCACACGCACACACTCCTGCTAACCAACACACAGTCTGATGTGTGTGTGTGTGTGTGTGTGTGTAAATGTCCCGTCTGGCTCACGTTGGCTTTCAGGAACAAAGACCCAGATCTCCTCGGCCCAGGTTGATCCACACACACGTGATGTCCGTGTGAAGGCCATGTGTTCAAGAGTTTAACACACAGTTGTGCCTGACGGGGTTGAAACACATGTGCATGTGTGTTCAGAGTGTGTGTCTCCGTCTGGATAAAAGCATGTGACAAAAGATCCTTAATGACCCAAATGAGGCGAATTACATGCTAAGAATGCTGTCTAATTATCTCCACACGCTCGTTTAGTGTGCGGGAACATGTGGTCGTCACACGTGTGTGTGTGTGTGTGTGTGTGTGCGTGCTTGTGAGTGCATTGAGCTGCAGCTCAAACTGTCTGTGTGTGTGTGTGTTTGCGTGTTTGCATTGAGCTCCAGCTCAAACTGTCTGTGTGTGTGTGTGTGTGTGTGTGCGTGCTTGTGAGTGCATTGAGCTGCAGCTCAAACTGTCTGTGTGTGTGTGTGTGTGTGTGTGTGTGTGTGTGTTTGCATTGAGCTCCAGCTCAAACTGTGTGTGTGTGTGTGTGTGTGTGTTTCTGCCGTGTGTGTGTGTGTGTTTGTGTGTTTGCATTGAGCTCCAGCTCAAACTGTCTGTGTGTGTGTGTGTGTGTGTGTGTGTGTGTGTGTGTGTGTGTGTGTGTGTGTGTGCTTGTGAGTGTATTGAGCTCCAGCTCAAACTGTCTGTGTGTGTGTGTGTGTGTGTGTTTGTGTGTTTGCATTGAGTTCCAGCTCAAACTGTGTGTATGTATGTGTGCTTGTGTGTGTGTGTGTGTGTGTGTGTGTGTGTGTGTGTGTGCTTGTGAGTGCATTGAGCTGCAGCTCAAACTGTCTGTGTGTGTGTGTTTGTGTGTTTGCGTGTTTGCATTGAGCTCCAGCTCAAACTGTGTGTGTGTGTGTGTGTGTGTGTGTGTGTGTGTGTGTGTGTGTTTCTGCCGTGTGTGCGTGTGTTTGTGTGAGTGTGTGTGTGTGTGTTTGTGTGTGTGTGTGTGTGTGTGTGTGTGTGTGTGTTTCTGCCGTGTGTGCGTGTGTTTGTGTGAGTGTGTGTTTGTGTGTTTGCGTGTTTGCATTGAGCTCCAGCTCAAACTGTCTGTGTGTGTGTGTGTGTGTGTGTGTGTGTGTGTGTGTGTGTGTGTGTGTGTGTGTGTGTGTGTGTGTGTTTCTGCCGTGTGTGCGTGTGTTTGTGTGAGTGTGTGTGTGTGTGTGTGTGTGTGTGTGTGTGTGTGTGTGTGTTTCTGCCGTGTGTGCGTGTGTTTGTGTGAGTGTGTGTTTGTGTGTTTGCGTGTTTGCATTGAGCTCCAGCTCAAACTGTCTGTGTGTGTGTGTGTGTGTGTGTGTGTGTGTGTGTGTGTGTGTGTGTGTGTGTGTGCTTGTGAGTGTATTGAGCTCCAGCTCAAACTGTCTCTGTGTGTGTGTGTGTGTGTGTGTGTGTGTGTGTGTGTGCTTGTGTGTGTGTGTGTTTTCCGCTGGCCTCCAGTAGAGAGTGTGTGTCAGCGCTGTGATGATGATGATGATGTGGGAGGCAGACGGCATTGTGGGCCGCAGGAGGAATCGGACAAACGCAGAATGATTTCCAAGAACTCTGGAGTCGTTTAACAGCACGTGCAAGTGGCCCAAGGATTGAGTGTGTGTGTGTGTGTGTGTGTGTGTGTGTTTCTGCCGTGTGTGTTGTACTCGTCTTCATGTTGGATTAGTCATTGTTCCCGATAGAGGAGCAGAAGGACGGTGTGTTTGAGTCTGCATCCACATCATGTGCTCCGCTGCTCATCGCTGATGTTCTCCAAAACACACTCTCGTATTATCACAGTTCATATATGACTCATATAGTGTGTGATATAGCGAGAAATATGCAAATATTGATATGCACAAACTGTAAGATGAAATTCTGATGATTGTGATGTAAATCAGTGAGATCTTTATAACAGTTTAGCAGATACTGACATAAAATCATGTAAATGTCAATAATACGTCTTAGTAAGATGATATTTAAATGCTTAGTTTTATGATCAAAACTAATGCAATGATGATCGAGAGATAGATAAACCTTCCTCAAAAGCCTGATGATTATATTTGATACGCATGATTTTTCTAATAAATGATGTCTGATAATCAAGTAAACTGAAGCTGCTTCAGTGCGGATTAAATATTACTAACAATATCAAAGTTATTCTCACGTTTACTGGATATAAATCCAAAACGAGCTGAAGGAGGAGGTTTGTACAATTATACTAAAAGACTTTTACTTGATAAAAGTCTAAACTATCAATCAGACCTTAGAAATTCATGTAAAATATTATACAGTAGGATTTATAGGGTTAATTTTGTTAATCTGTTATTTAAATTAAAATATATTTAACATATTTGTTCAATTTATTTATATATATAATATATTATGAAAACAAATTTTGATATTTGTATTTTTAATGTAACAGTAAAACTTGTGCATTTGCTCATCCATGAACATGATTTCTGCCCGAGGAGACGAAACTCCCATGATGCCACACTCATTCACTGCCAGTCTAAATGCTGTTCTTTTGTACTTTCTATTCATCAAAGAATCCTGTAAATAACTGTTTTCATTAATAATAATCATAAATGTTTCTCGAGCATCAAATCATCATATTAGAGTGATTTCTGAAGGATCATGTGACACTGAAGACTGGAGTAATGATGCTGAAAATTCAGCTTTGATCACAGGAATAAATTACACTTTACTATATATTCACATAGACAACAGGGGCCGTATTCACAAAGAATTTTAAGGCTAAAAGTAGATCCTAACTGGCGAATTTAGGAGCAACTCCTAAAAATAATGGGCGTGTCACTCGTAACTTTAGGACTCCTAATTTTTTTCACTAAGAGTAATTCACGAAGCATTTTAGCCCTAAAAGTAGCACCTAAGCCTGGGACAGCTTAAAAGAAGTCGAGAGGACTCCTAACTCACTAAGACCTTCACAAACCGCTTTTTATGGCATTTCATGTTGTGATGTTTTGAAATGCGTATGCGGCGCTACAGGAGCTTCCAATCGCGAGGAACAATTCTGCATTGTAGGCATAATGCAATAACGCCACCAACAACAACCAAAACTAGGCTACTCACTGCATGTAAACTAATTGTAACGTTTCATTTCATTCTCTTTGCAAACGTAGGCAGAGGCATATAGTGACAGATTAATTCAATAATGTTGCAAATATATTGCATCAATCCATATGTTTCATTAGGCTATAGGCTATTTGTTTTGCCTTCCTCTTTATTAATTTAGGCTATTTATTCAGTTATTCATCATCTTCCGTCCTTCGCACTACTTGTGTAGCGCACGCATTCTCAGACCTGTCACCTGTCACTCATCATCGTAGGGGAGGTGTTTGGAATCATTCCCGCGTTACAATCATCAGCCAATCAAGGTGGTCACTTCAGTCAAGCTCGTGCACGAGTAATGACGTCATCCATAGCAACGAAGACTCACTCTTAGTTTAGGAGTTGTCCTTTTTCTTTACTAAGAGTAGGTCTGAAAGGCGTTGTGAATAACGTTTAAGAGAAAACTCCTAGCTAAAATCTTTTAGTGCGATTTAGGAGTACTCCTAGTGGTAAGATAAGATGCTTTGTGAATACGGCCCCTGATGATTTTAAACTATAATAATATTTAACAATTTTACTGTTTTTTTTTTTGTTTGTTTTTTAATCAAATAAATGCAGCCTTGGTGAGCAGAAGAGACTTTTTTAAAAACATAAAAAATCTCAACGATCGAAAACTTTTGACTGGTAGTGTGTGTGAGTAAAGCCCCTTTCACACAGAGATTCCGGAAAATACACGGATAAGTGACCCAGGATTTGACCCGGGTTTGTTTGATTTTGGTTCGTTCACACTGCCAGTGATTTTCCGGAATCAGAGAGTGTGTTCACACACAACCCGTAAAAATCCCGTAAAGACATGTGACATCGATGTGACTTGTAATGTCTCAGCAGCGTCTTAAGTTTGCTTATGAGCTGCGATCTCTCTCTCGAGAAACCACGCTTGAGCATTTTTTTTCTCTGATTCGATCATAAACTTGCGCATTACGTACCGTTTCACAGCTGGCGAACGATCCCGGCTTCAGCGTCATCACTACGACACGGCATTATTACGGCTTTTGTTCACACAGCGCGTGTTCCGGGACTGAACACGGCAATGTTACTAGGTCCCCAACCCGGCATCGATCCCGGGTCGTGTTTGCGTTCACACAGAAGGCACTCTGGCAATTTACCGGCTATTTACCGGGATCATCATGCTGTGTGAAAGGGGCTTAAGCGACATCTAGAGTCCAAACTTGCACACTGTGCCTTTAAACATAAGAATTTTAAGTTGAAAGACTGAAATAGTATTTTATACTCCAAAAATACTTTAATTAATGTGAATGTAAATACCTCTAAAATGCATTTTATATATATTAAAGTGTTACTCAAATATCTAAAAATTCTTAAATCAAGAGACATTTACTTGAGCAGCGAAATGACTTAAGAAAATGCATGCTTACAGAAATTCTTTCTTAAGTAGAAAGACTTGAAATAGTATTTTATACTCTTTATATTTATACTTTTATACAAAAATACTTGATTATTTGCAAATTGTCTGTTGTTCCCAAAGGTTTGCTCCTGTTGTGTTTGCCACAGTTTAACTGCATGTTTGTCATCCAGATGTGAGCAGAGTTAGTCAGTGTTGTGATCAGTGTAATAATGCTTGGTTTGGTGATCTTGATTCGTTCAGAAGCGAGAGAAGAGGAAGCATGAGAAGATCCTGAGCGAGGAGCTTTACCCCGCCGTCACGAACCTCAACCAGTTCCTCCCGCCGGAGCACAGCATCGAGTACATCGCCTGGGACATGGCCCGATACACCAAGAGGTGTGTGCGTGAGTGTGTGTGTGTGTGTGTGTGTGTGTGTGTGTGTGTGTGTGTGTGTGTGTGTTTCAGGAACTGATGTGATGGCCTCTTCTGCTCAGCAAGACTGCATTTATTTGAAATACAGTAAAAATGGTAACACTTTACAATAAGACTCATTAGTTAACATGAACTAATAATGAATGATACTTATTCAGCATTTATTAATCTTACTTAAAGGTGCACTGTGTGATATTTAGGAGGATCTGTTGACAGGAATGCAATATCATATTCATAACACTGTTTTCAGTGGTGTATAAAGACCTTATTTAATGAACCGTTATGTGTTTATTAGCTTATAATGAGCATTTCTCTCTACACACACCGCGGATCCGCTTACATCCACATGTTTCTACAGGAGCCCTGAGTGGACAAACGCGTTTCATCACTGTTGTTCTTCACGCTAGCTAAAGTCAGCGAATAAAACACTGACACAATGATGAACAATTAAATATAATATTCACAATAACATCGTTTTACTGAATAATTAAGTAAATCTAATTTCTTAATTTATCTTTGTAAAGAAACCTCATTGTTGAGCTGGCTAATCTCTGGTGACATCACTTCCTGTCGGCCACCGTAACTTCTGTTGGGTGCAGTTCGCAACCTCACCACTAGATGCCGCTAAAAATAACACACTGCACCTTTAATATTAATTTCAACATTTGCTAATACATTATTAAAATGAAAAGTTGTATTTGTTTACGTTAGTTAATTCACTTTTAAGTAACATGAACAGCTGTATTTTATTAACTAACATTTACAAAGATGAACAAATACTGTAACAAATGTATTGCTCATGGTTACTTCATGTTAGCTAGTACATTAACTAATGTTATCAAATGAAACCTTATTGTAAAGTGTTACCGTACAAATTATGAAATATTGTTATGAATGTATCTCCTCCTACAATCACCAAACTCGGCTCGGACCTTCAGACTGTTCTGACTCAGGTTGCTATGTCTTTTCTAAATGATCCGACATTCGGTTTTCGATGAGCGGACGATCAAAACTACGAAAAGTCCCATAGACTTTCATTGAGGGGGTCAAAACTTTAATACGAGAACTCTAATAGTATTTAAGCTTCATCCTCTATGCATCTATCACTAGGAAAGCCTAACAACTAGCTTAGGACATGCTAGCAACATGTTAAATCATGTTCGCAACATGTTAATTCAAGTTAACAACATGTTCAAACGTGTTAGCAAAATGATAATGCATTCTAGCAACTTGATAAAACCTGCTTGCAACATGCTATTCATCTTAGTAACAAGTTAATTATGTTAGCAACATGTTAAAACATGTTAGTAATGTGCTAATTATGCTAACAACATGTTACATCATGCTAGAAACATGTTAAACATGCTATCAGTGCGTTTAATCATGCTAGCAACTTGATAGCAATGTGTTAATCATGTTAGCAACGTTTTAAAAATGTGTTAGCAATGTGCTAAATCATGCTAATAACATGTTAAAACATGTTAATGTGTTGAATCATGTTAGCAACATGCTAGCAAAATGCTAATCATGTGTTCAACATGTTAAAACATGCTAGTAACGTGTTAAATTATGTCAACAAAGTGTTAAATCGTGTAAACATGCTAGCAACTTTTTATTGACTTTCACTGAGTAAAACCTTCAACGGTGAATAGAAAGTTCAAAAGAACAGCATTTAATTCAAATACAATCTTTTGTAACATTATAAATGTCTGTACTGACACTTTTGGACAATTTAATGCATCCTTGCTGAATAAAAGTATTAATTTCTATCAATTTTCTTATACTTCTGAGCAGTAGTGTATATATGCATATATGTAAAAATAAATAAAAGCATTTTCCAAATGCAAATGGAGCCGCAAAATTAGAAGAACAATTACTTTCGGTCTCCAGCTAAACATCTGATGGAAAAGTAGTTTCGGTTACACTTTATTTTAAAGGTGTCATTGTTACAGTGTATATATATATATATGTACTGAGTAATTATAATTAACTACATGTACTTACAATAGGGTTAGGGTTTGGTTGAGGGTTAATTGCATGTAATTATGCATAATGTACAGTACTGTTATTACTACGGTAAGTACATGTAACGTAACAAGGACACTGTAAAATAAAGTGTTACCGTAGTTTCTGTAAGGATCTTTTGATGATGTAGCAGAAGTAATGTCCTCATCCTCCGTGCGCTCGGGGTTATTCTCTCTGTTTCTTCTCTCCTGTGCAGTAAACTGTGTAACGTGTTGGACCGTCTCAGTATGATCGCGGAGAATGTGGTGAAGAGGACGGGCTTCTTCGTTAATCGACCCGACTTCTACTGCCACACGATACGCCCTGACGAAAGGTGAACGTTTGTTTAACCTGAGAATCATTCTAGTCCACAAAAGCAAAGTCTGTTTCAGCAAGATGGAATAAATGAATGATAAACGTGATGTTCTTCCAGTGATTTTCCCCTTTTTCCTTCTCTAGTACAAATATCAGTAACACTAAAGCCTTCATAATGTACATTACAATGCATCATATCTTTTCATAAATAATTGTGACCAAAGTTAAAATGCATAATATTTTCAGATCCCGTGTTGCATCTGAAACTGGTTATCATGTGTTTTAATGTATTATACTTTCTAAAGGTCCAACAATGAATAGATTATAATTAGGGTTGGGAATTGAAAATCGAAAAACATTTTCAGTGCTGCGCACATATCCACAACATGCACTCAGAAAAAGTGATTTTAATGTGACTTTAAATGATTGAAGCACGAGACTGTTTTCTGTTTTCTGTGCTGAACATGTGTATCAGTGTATTGGATCTGTGCATTCGCTCTTAAAGTGACAGCAGCCTAATATTCCCGCTCTATAATAACACTAATATTCCCGCTCTATAATAACACTAATATTCCCGCTCTATAATAACACTAATATTCCCACTCTATAATAACGCTAATATTCCCGCTCTATAATAACGCTAATATTCCCGCTCTATAATAACGCTAATATTCCCGCTCTATAATAACGCTAATATTCCCGCTCTATAATAACGCTAATATTCCTGCTCTATAATAACGCTAATATTCCCGCTCTATAATAACACTAATATTCCCGCTCTATAATAACACTAATATTCCCGCTCTATAATAACACTAATATTCCCGCTCTATAATAACACTAATATTCCCGCTCTATAATAACACTAATATTCCTGCTCTATAATAACGCTAATATTCCCGCTCTATAATAACACTAATATTCCCGCTCTATAATAACACTAATATTCCTGCTCTATAATAACGCTAATATTCCTGCTCTATAATAACACTAATATTCCCGCTCTATAATAACGCTAATATTCCCGCTCTATAATAACGCTAATATTCCCGCTCTATAATAACGCTAATATTCCCGCTCTATAATAACGCTAATATTCCCGCTCTATAATAACGCTAATATTCCTGCTCTATAATAACACTAATATTCCCGCTCTATAATAACGCTAATATTCCTGCTCTATAATAACACTAATATTCCCGCTCTATAATAACACTAATATTCTATAATAACACTAATATTCCCGCTCTATAATAACGCTAATATTCCCGCTCTATAATAACGCTAATATTCCCGCTCTATAATAACGCTAATATTCCTGCTCTATAATAACGCTAATATTCCCGCTCTATAATAACGCTAATATTCCTGCTCTATAATAACGCTAATATTCCTGCTCTATAATAACGCTAATATTCCCGCTCTATAATAACGCTAATATTCCTGCTCTATAATAACGCTAATATTCCTGCTCTATAATAACGCTAATATTCCCGCTCTATAATAACGCTAATATTCCTGCTCTATAATAACGCTAATATTCCCGCTCTATAATAACGCTAATATTCCTGCTCTATAATAACGCTAATATTCCTGCTCTATAATAACGCTAATATTCCCGCTCTATAATAACGCTAATATTCCCGCTCTATAATAACGCTAATATTCCTGCTCTATAATAACGCTAATATTCCTGCTCTATAATAACGCTAATATTCCCGCTCTATAATAACGCTAATATTCCCGCTCTATAATAACGCTAATATTCCTGCTCTATAATAATGCTAATATTCCCGCTCTATAATAACGCTAATATTCCTGCTCTATAATAACACTAATATTCCCGCTCTATAATAACACTAATATTCCCGCTCTATAATAACGCTAATATTCCCGCTCTATAATAACGCTAATATTCCCGCTCTATAATAACGCTAATATTCCTGCTCTATAATAACACTAATATTCCCGCTCTATAATAACACTAATATTCCCGCTCTATAATAACGCTAATATTCCCGCTCTATAATAACACTAATATTCCCGCTCTATAATAACACTAATATTCCCGCTCTATAATAACGCTAATATTCCCGCTCTATAATAACGCTAATATTCCCGCTCTATAATAACGCTAATATTCCTGCTCTATAATAACACTAATATTCCCGCTCTATAATAACACTAATATTCCCGCTCTATAATAACGCTAATATTCCCGCTCTATAATAACACTAATATTCCCGCTCTATAATAACACTAATATTCCCGCTCTATAATAACGCTAATATTCCTGCTCTATAATAACACTAATATTCCCGCTCTATAATAACACTAATATTCCCGCTCTATAATAACGCTAATATTCCCGCTCTATAATAACGCTAATATTCCTGCTCTATAATAACGCTAATATTCCCGCTCTATAATAACACTAATATTCCTGCTCTGTAATAACACTAATATTCTCGCTCTATAATAACGCTAATATTCCCGCTCTATAATAACGCTAATATTCCCGCTCTATAATAACGCTAATATTCCTGCTCTGTAATAACACTAATATTCTCGCTCTATAATAACGCTAATATTCCCGCTCTATAATAACGCTAATATTCCTGCTCTATAATAACGCTAATATTCCCGCTCTATAATAACACTAATATTCCTGCTCTGTAATAACACTAATATTCTCGCTCTATAATAACGCTAATATTCCCGCTCTATAATAACGCTAATATTCCCGCTCTATAATAACGCTAATATTCCTGCTCTGTAATAACACTAATATTCTCGCTCTATAATAACGCTAATATTCCTGCTCTATAATAACGCTAATATTCCCGCTCTATAATAACGCTAATATTCCTGCTCTGTAATAACACTAATATTCTCGCTCTATAATAACGCTAATATTCCCGCTCTATAATAACGCTAATATTCCTGCTCTATAATAACACTAATATTCCCGCTCTATAATAACACTGATATTCCTGCTCTGTAATAACACTAATATTCCCGCTCTATAATAACGCTAATATTCCTGCTCTATAATAACGCTAATATTCCCGCTCTATAATAACGCTAATATTCCTGCTCTATAATAACGCTAATATTCCCGCTCTATAATAACGCTAATATTCCCGCTCTATAATAACACTAATATTCCTGCTCTGTAATAACACTAATATTCCTGCTCTGTAATAACACTAATATTCATATTCCTGCTCTATAATAACACTAATATTCACAAATTCAAACTTTTGTAACTACATTTATAATGTATATTTTATTTATAAACTGCAGTTATTTTACATTTGATTAGTTTGTGAACCTGAACACCTGAAAATCTTAAAACACTGTTTATTTCATCGTATCTTTGTTTCAGTTGTATCTAATTTTTTGGTGAATTTTTTATTTGTTCTTTTTTAATTACTGAGTGTTTACTTGTCTTTAATAATGCTTGAAATGTACATAAGTTAGGCTAGTTCTTTTTCTGTGGTGTTTTTAAACCACGGCAAACGTTCCTTGTTCTTTAGGCTTTCATTTTTTGCAATAAGACTGAATGTGAATGATATCTAATTTTTTTTTTTTACCTTATTGGAATCGAAATTAGAAATCGATAAGAATCGGAATCGTTAAAATTCAAACTTTACTCAACCATAATTATAATACATTATAAATGTGGTTACAATTATTCACGAGATCATAAAATGCATAATTAATGCGTTAAAAACCTCTATAATGCATTATGTAAATAAAAGCTTTAAGTAAAGTGTTACTCAAATATTCAAGAATTCTTAAATCAAGATACATTTACTTGAGTAGCGAAATGATATTAAGTCTTGTTTTCTAAAAAAAAAAAAAAAAGGTCAAAATGAAGCGTTTAAGCTTGAAACAACAAAAAATATCTTATTGCTTCTCAAGTCAATGTATCCTGATTTAAGAAAGTTGAGATATTTGTGCTAGGAAGGAAGAACCTAATGTTTTTGCAGTGCAATGTTATGTATATAATAATGAATGTCAGACTCATTTAAATTCACATAGAAATGCCCTCAGAAAACACACAGTGTTGCCAGACGTCCGCTGAGTGCGTTTGCTGCACGCACATCATTTGCATCAAATCTGTGGGAATATTGTGCACGTGTTTCCCGCAGGGGTTTATCAGAAATGTTTGAATAGTTTTCCATTAGTGACATTAGTTTTTTCACTGCTAAAAAGCTGCAAACTCCTAGAAATCAATGTTTTTTTTATTTCACATGAAGATAGAATCCGCTTCTGCAAAGCCATGATGCTCAAAACACTCAATCAATCAATCAATCGATCAATGAAAGAGCGAGGTGTGGCATAATGGATCATCTCAATCTCAATTTATTTATAAAGCACAATCAAAACAACGGTGGTTGACCATTGTGCCGAACAATATCATAAAAAATAAATAAAAAAAATCATAAAACAATAAGACACCATACACAATAAATTAATTTTTTTTTTTTAAACCTAGCCTTTTGGAAAAGATGGGGACCAATGGGCTGCAGTGCTTTCTGTTCTAATGTTCCTCTTCCAGGGAAACCGTATGAATCCAGATGATCTCCACATGAATGTGTGTACAGTGCTTCAATACTCTATTTCTGTCCTCAGATAAGAGCTCAGAAAGGTTGCGACCTCCCGTCTGAGTCACAGCTGAAGTAAATGCAGCACTTGTGTTGTTTTCCAGCACTTGTTGCTGTAGATCCTCTGATGGTCCACGTGATGAAGCACTGATTCACTGTCATAACCGTAGCAACATGAGCGTATGTCCTGAGCTGCAACATGAGCGTATGTCCTGATGTCTGATGGAGCCGTTTGCATCAACAGAGGCTTCGTCTGCATTAATCCGGATACATTTGAAAACGGCGTTTTCGTTTAAAAACACTCTCCGTCCACACTAGCGTTTTCAGGCGTTTCAGTGCGGATGAGAAACTTTGGGAAAACGCCTGAAAACAATAAATTCACCTTTATTCATATATATAAAAGCTCACTGAGATGATACAGGTGGAAAAATAAATAAATAGTTATCGCATAATTCTTCTGACAGGATCATTTTGTTTACCAAAATATCTCCTCATTCACTGATCGTCCAGGTCACTCTCACTCACTTTTATATGTTTGGTCTAAAATGCTAAAACTGCTCAAGTTTCACCGCAGGACAGCAAATGTGAGTAAATTCTGTCATCTTTGCAGGACTGTGATATGAAGAGTGTGAAAAGAAACATGTTTTAGCAACTGTGTGAAAGTGAATAACTCATAACAGGCACAATACTGCTACAAACATGAATATCTATTGGTTCAATATGCGTCACGTCACGTGACTAAATTTACGTCGTCGTTTTTAAATGCCTCCGGCTTCTCAGTCCACACTACAACACGAGAACAGCATTTACAAATTTATTCCCTTTGGAGAGTGTTTTCAAAAAGCTTCATTTTCATTCATAAAAACGCAGTCTCAGTGTGAACGGAAGACAAAACAGAGAGAAAAAGATGTGTTTTCAATGAAAACGTATGAGTGTGGACTAACTTTATCTGGGGCCGTATTCACAAAGCATTTTATCTTACCACTAGGAGTACTCCTAAATCGCACTAAAAGATTTTAGCTAGGAGTTTTCTCTTAGAAGTTATTCACAACGCCTTTCAGACCTACTCTTAGTAAAGAAAAATGACAACTCCTAAACTAAGAGTGAGTCTTCGTTGCTATGGATGACGTCATTAATCGTGCACGAGCTTGACTGAAGTGACCACCTTGATTGGCTGATGATTGTAACGCGGGAATGATTCCAAACACCTCCCCTACGATGATGAGTGACAGGTGACAGGTCTGAGAATGCGTGCGCTACACAAGTAGTGCGAAGGACAGAAGATGATGAATAACTGAATAAATAGCCTAAATGAATAAAGAGTAAGGCAAAACAAATAGCCTAGTAGCCTAATGAAACATATGGATTGATGCAATATCTTTGCAACATTATTGAATTAATCTGTCACTATATGCCTCTGCCTACGTTTGCAAAGAGAACATTTTAATTTGATTCACAATGAAACGTTACAAATAGTTTACATGCAATGAGTAGGCTAGTTTCGGTTGTTGTTGGTGGCGTTATTGCATTATGCCTACAATGCAGAATTGTTCCTCGCGATTGGAAGCTCCTGTAGCGCCGCATACGCATTTCAAAACATTGCAACGTGAAATGCCACAAAAAGCGGTTTGTGAAGGTCTTAGTGAGTTAGGAGTCCTCTCGACTTCTTTTAAGCTGTCCCAGGCTTAGGTGCTACTTTTAGGGCTAAAATGCTTCGTGAATTACTCTTAGTCAAAAAAATTAGGAGTCCTAAATTTAGGAGTGACACGCCCATTATTTTTAGGAGTTGCTCCTAAATTCGCCAGTTAGGAGCTACTTTTAGCCTTAAAATTCTTTGTGAATATGGCCCCTGGACAATAACTTTATTCTAGAGCTGCTGTAAAGCCTAAACCATCTCTGTTAAAGGATAATTCCGGTATTTAGCACTCTGAGTCTCTTTTCTGGTTTGTTTTGGATGAACTAGAGTGGTGGACACAGAAATGTTGACGATGGGTCCTGTCTCGACTCTGGCTGTCTATGGGCATGCACAAACATGTCCTTAAACAACCATTAACGTTCGTTTTCAAAACTGTGCAACTCACCGAGTGGTTAGTGGTGTTCGTTGATGATTAAAAACAAATATATCGGCGCAATGTATGATTTCAATCCGTGTTATTTGCTATAGTGGAACTATTTTTTTCAGATACCTCACAACCGTGTATAAACTTCCGCTCGATATTTGAGTCTGTAGCACAGTAATATCAAAGAGCAATGAGTCCTCCAACAGAAATCAATGGGATTTTACAAAATGCCAAATAAAACACGACAGAAACTGTATTTCGCAGTATATTATCCTTTACTGTAATCTCCTATTATCACTGTGAAGCTGCTTTGAAACAATCTATGTTGTTAAAGGGTTAGTTCACCCAAAAATGAAAATTCTGTCAGTAATTACTCACCCTCATGTTGTTCCAACCCCGTAAGACCTTCGTTCATCTTCGGAACACAAATTAAGATATTTTTGATGAAATCTGAGAGTTGCGTCTGTGTTGTACGTCACCACGTATCACACATGACCAGCATCGGCCAATAGTGAGCCTACGTGGTGACGTACAACACAGACGCGCTACGCTTAAACACTACGTGAAAAGACCCGAGGCCCAGAGAGAAGGAAATGAAAAGTGGAATAAAGTCGTTATTTTTGTTTGTTTTGCGCACAAAAAGTATTCTCGTCGCTTTATAAACTTAAGATTGAGCCACTGGAGTCACTTGGACTATATTAACGATCTCTTTAATACATTTTCTGGGCCAGAAAGTTTCAATCACTTAGAAGCCTATGGAGGAGTGAGACAACTCTCAGATTTCATCAAAAATATCTTAATTTGTGTTCCGAAGATGAACGAAGGTCTTACGGGGTTGGAACAACATGAGAGTAATTACTGACAGAATTTTCATTTTTGGGTGAACTATCCCTTTAAAAGCGCTGTATAAATGAAGATGACTTGACTAGTGTGGACAAGGCCAGGCTCTCATCAAACTGTCTTTTGTTGTTCAGGTGGGGAGATCTGGGAGGGAAAGTCACACCGAACGGCAGATTACAGGTTTGTCAACACAATCTCCAGTCCAAAGTTCCCACTCTCGGCATCAAAACTGCTCCATATCGGCTCTCAGTCGGGTCCGTTCAGAAACAAAGTGCTCATTTGACTGGCATATTAAAACACCAGTCTCACTTTGCCTGGTTTTATCTTGTTGTTTAGATGTAGAGGCATTAAAAGTGGTGGTTGTCAAAGATTCATTGCTTTATAAAATTATTTGTATCATTGTTTGCACTGGTCTTTATTAGGGGTGTGATGACACACTTAGCTCACGAGACGAGACGATACACGATATTGGTATCATGAGAACAAGACGAGACGATATTTTAACAATGTTAAAGTCCCCCCGTGGTGAAAATCCAGCTTTTAATGTAGTTTATATAAATATTTTTAATCTGCTTTAAGACAAACCATGTGTAAATTCATAAGTCGACAGCATTGCTGAGTATTTCCTCCTTAAAACTGCAGTGAACCAAAGACAGTCTCAAAAACACGCTTTGAAATCGCTGGTGTTTCTGACGTCACAAACTACCTTGTAACCAATCAGATCAACGTGTGATCGTCAACCAGTGGATCTCTGAGCTGAGTGAGTGAGTGGAGGCGGGGCTCATTTGCATATTCATAGAACCGCGCATACTAAATGAGGCAAGGGTGTCGAGTTACATTCAAGATATTTTAAGACATGGAGAAATTTTCAATGAAAAAACTTTAAATTTGTGATTTTTGTGATTTAAAGATGAGCTTTGAGCGATACACTTATTGACTACAGCGGGACTTTAATATCGCGAGATATAAAAACTTATTTAAAAACACCTTTAAAACTTTTTTTTAAGAGATATCTGCCTTTGTTTACTAGGTGTTGAAAAGATTCACTTCTGCCTTTTTTCTTTTTCTTTTACACATTTCAATTCTGTTATTAAATACACTGTTTGTATTTTAGGTGTAGATTCATTAAACATGGTAGTTTGGGAACTATTATAAAAATTCAACAAGTTATTCTTTATGATTTTATAAATTCCATTGTGGGTTTCCCCTTGTTTTGATTTTTTTTTTATATTCCCCTTGTTTTGATTTAGAAAATAAAAATAGTATTTAATGCCTTTTTAATCTTTAATGGCTACTTAAAAAATCTATTTTCCATAAATGTATTTCTACATTTTGTACAGGCTGTGGTTTTTAATCACATTTGAATTACATTTAAAATGTACATGAAATGCAAAGTGTACAATTTCTCCAGCTTTCTCGATATTTGAATTGCAGAATGATTGTTTTCTGACAGTTCTTCTGAACACACCCCTCTCCGGTCAGTCATTGGTTAGTCAAACAGAGCCCCGCCCCAAACTCACGTGATTGGTTGAGCCTGTTGTCTTCTAGTGAACATTAAACTGAACACCAGAAACAAAACATCACACATAACAGATGTAAATATGCCTGATTTAAGTCTGTTATGATCATATTTACACTATGATTCAAAACTTTGGCCTTGGTAAGATTTTATAAAGTTTTGAAAGAGTTTCTTTTGCTCATCAAGGCTGCATTTATTTGATCAAAAATACAGTAAAATAGTGAAATATTATTCTAATTCAAATCAGCTGTTTTCTATGTGAATATATAGTAAAGTGTAATTTATTCCTGCGATCAAAGCTGAATGTTCAGCATCATTACTCCAGTCTTCAGTGTCACATGATCCTCCAGAAATCACTCTAATATGATGATTTGATGATCAAGAAACATTTATGATTATTACCAGTGCTGAAAACTGTTATTTTTGACAGACCGGTGTTTTGAGGACGAACTGTGTGGACTGTCTGGATCGCACCAACACGGCCCAGTTCATGGTGGGTAAATGTGCTCTGGCGTACCAGCTCTACGCTCTCGGGATGATCGACAAACCCAAGCTTCAGTTCGACACCGACTGCGTCAGGTACCCGTGCACTCCTACATCACACTCAGGGTTTGAACTTAACTTTAACTAAAATTTACACCGGCCAATTTGGCTACTGAATTTTTAAGTTGCCGGCCATTCAGATCAGAAAAAAAAAAAAGAAATAAACCAGATTAACGCAGTTTATGTGTGTGTGTGTGTGTATATATATGTATATATAATCGAGCATCTCCTCCCTCTTTCATCCTTTTCACCAGAAATGTGTTTTAGGTGGACAGATCAATACGGGACAAAGAACATTAAAAAAAAAGATGTTGAAAAACCAAGTGCTTTTCTGTTCACCAAATGTGTTTTAATCTTCGCTGTTGCTTCAATGCAAATGAACAAGCGTGTTGTTATTTGTTGTGTAGTGACGTGTGTGTTCAAGTAAGCCAGATATGAGCAGATTCTGCGCAGTATTTAATATATCATGATGACTCACGAGTATTTGCACTGAATCTGCAGATTTGACTTAGACGAACTTCCCCAGCAAAGTGAGTAAACAGAAGTAACTCGCCAAACTGGCTCGTGATTTGACAGCGTTTCCCGCCACAGTTGATTATTACCCGCATTTGGCGTGTGTTAAAGGGGTGGTTGATGATGATTTGACTTTTCTAACTTTAGTTAGTGTGTAATGTTGCTGTTTGAGCATAAACAACATCTGCAAAGTTACAACACTCAAAGTTCAAAGCAAAGGGAGATATTTGCTTTTACAGAAATCACTTTTTAAGGACTACAACAAACGGCTGGTAGAGACTACACCACATTCTTCCCGGGTTAGTGACATCACCAACCCTAGAATTTACATAAACCCCGCCCCCTGAACACGATTTATAGATTATCATAAGAAATATGCTAATCAATGACTAGATAACTACACATAAGCTTCATAAATTCATCAACTAACCATTCAGAAATGTCCTGTTGCTTCTACATGTTGTCACTTCTTCTCGAGTCTCTCCATCTTTGTCCAGTTTGAACATAAAAGGCTAAAGGTTTTAGAAATTTTCAGTGCATGTGTGTGTGTGAGGTAAAAGGACACGAGCTGTTGAAGCTCCACCCCCTGTGCCGGGAGCAGCAGCTCATTTGTATTTAAAGGGACAGACACAAAAACGTGTTTTTGCTCACCCTCAAAAAGTGACAATTTTAACATGCTATATAAAAATATCTGTGCGGTATTTTGAGCTAAAACTTCACACACACACTCTGGGGACATCAGAGACTTATTTTAGATCTTGTGAAAAGGGCATTATACCTGCCCTTTAATTTCAAATC
>NC_137133.1:37678821-37731321 GCF_949319135.1 Squalius cephalus
ACCGACCGAGTGAATGTCAGCTTGTGTTACACCGACCGAGTGAACTTCAGCTTGTGTTACACCGACCGAGTGAATGTCAGCTTGTGTTACACCGACCGAGTGAACGTCAGCTTGTGTTACACCGACCGAGTGAATGTCAGCTTGTGTTACACCGACCGAGTGAATGTCAGCTTGTGTTACACCGACCGAGTGAATGTCAGCTTGTGTTACACCGACCGAGTGAATGTCAGCTTGTGTTACACCGACCGAGTGAATGTCAGCTTGTGTTACACCGACCGAGTGAATGTCAGCTTGTGTTACACCGACCGAGTGAACGTCAGCTTGTGTTACACCGACCGAGTGAACTTCAGCTTGTGTTACACCGACCGAGTGAACGTCAGTTTGTGTTACACCGACCGAGTGAATGTCAGCTTGTGTTACACCGACCGAGTGAATGTCAGCTTGTGTTACACCGACCGAGTGAACTTCAGCTTGTGTTACACCGACCGAGTGAACGTCAGTTTGTGTTACACCGACCGAGTGAATATCAGCTTGTGTTACAACGACTGAGTGAATGTCAGCTTGTGTTACACCGACCGAGTGAACGTCAGCTTGTTACACCGACCGAGTGAACGTCAGCTTGTGTTACACCGACCGAGTGAAGGTCAGCTTGTGTTACACCGACCGAGTGAAGGTCAGCTTGTGTTACACCGACCGAGTGAATGTCAGCTTGTGTTACACCGACCGAGTGAATGTCAGCTTGTGTTACACCGACCGAGTGAATGTCAGCTTGTGTTACACCGACCGAGTGAACTTAAGCTTGTGTTACACCGACCGAGTGAACGTCAGTTTGTGTTACACCGACCGAGTGAATGTCAGCTTGTGTTACACCGACCGAGTGAATGTCAGCTTGTGTTACACCGACCGAGTGAACTTCAGCTTGTGTTACACCGACCGAGTGAACGTCAGTTTGTGTTACACCGACCGAGTGAATATCAGCTTGTGTTACAACGACTGAGTGAATGTCAGCTTGTGTTACACCGACCGAGTGAACGTCAGCTTGTGTTACACCGACTGAGTGAACGTCAGCTTGTGTTACACCGACCGAGTGAATGTCAGCTTGTGTTACACCGACCGAGTGAATGTCAGCTTGTGTTACACCGACCGAGTGAACGTCAGTTTGTTACACCGACCGAGTGAATGTCAGTTTGTGTTACACCCAGTTTGTGTTACACCGACCGAGTGAACGTCAGCTTGTGTTACACCGACCGAGTGAATGTCAGCTTGTGTTACACCGACCGAGTGAATGTCAGCTTGTGTTACACCGACCGAGTGAACTTCAGCTTGTGTTACACCGACCGAGTGAACGTCAGTTTGTGTTACACCGACCGAGTGAATATCAGCTTGTGTTACAACGACTGAGTGAATGTCAGCTTGTGTTACACCGACCGAGTGAACGTCAGCTTGTGTTACACCGACCGAGTGAACGTCAGCTTGTGTTACACCGACCGAGTGAATGTCAGCTTGTGTTACACCGACCGAGTGAATGTCAGCTTGTGTTACACCGACCGAGTGAACTTCAGCTTGTGTTACACCGACCGAGTGAACGTCAGTTTGTGCTACACTGACTGAGTGAATGTCAGTTTGTGTTACACCCAGTTTGTGTTACACCGACCGAGTGAACGTCAGCTTGTGTTACACCGACCGAGTGAACGTCAGCTTGTGTTACACCGACCGAGTGAAGGTCAGCTTGTGTTACACCGACCGAGTGAATGTCAGCTTGTGTTACAACGACTGAGTGAATGTCAGCTTGTGTTACACCGACCGAGTGAACGTCAGCTTGTGTTACACCGACCGAGTGAACGTCAGTTTGTGTTACACCGACCGAGTGAACGTCAGCTTGTGTTACACCGACCGAGTGAACCTCAGCTTGTGTTACACCGACCGAGTGAACCTCAGCTTGTGTTACACCGACCGAGTGAACCTCAGCTTGTGTTACACCGACCGAGTGAACCTCAGCTTGTGTTACACCGACCGAGTGAACGTCAGCTTGTGTTACACCGACCGAGTGAACCTCAGCTTGTGTTACACCGACCGAGTGAACGTCAGCTTGTGTTACACCGACCGAGTGAACGTCAGCTTGTGTTACACCGACCGAGTGAACGTCAGCTTGTGTTACACCGTCAGCTTGTGTTACATCGACCGGGTGAACGTCAGCTTGTGTTACACCGACCGAGTGAACGTCAGTTTGTGTTACACCGACCGAGTGAACCGACTGAGTGAACCTCAGCTTGTGTTACACCGACCGAGTGAACCTCAGCTTGTGTTACACCGACCGAGTGAACCTCAGCTTGTGTTACACCGACCGAGTGAAGGTCAGCTTGTGTTACACCGACCGAGTGAACCTCAGCTTGTGTTACACCGACCGAGTGAACCTCAGCTTGTGTTACACCGACCGAGTGAACGTCAGTTTGTGTTACACCCAGTTTGTGTTACACCGACCGAGTGAACGTCAGCTTGTGTTACACTGACCGAGTGAACGTCAGTTTGTGTTACACCGACCGAGTGAAGGTCAGCTTGTGTTACACCGACCGAGTGAAGGTCAGCTTGTGTTACACCGACCGAGTGAATGTCAGCTTGTGTTACACCGACCGAGTGAATGTCAGCTTGTGTTACACCGACCGAGTGAACGTCAGCTTGTGTTACACCGACCGAGTGAACGTCAGCTTGTGTTACACCCAGTTTGTGTTACACCGACCGAGTGAACGTCAGCTTGTGTTACACCGACCGAGTGAACGTCCGTTTGTGTTACACCGACCGAGTGAAGGTCAGCTTGTGTTACACCGACCGAGTGAATGTCAGCTTGTGTTACACCGACCGAATGAACGTCAGCTTGTGTTACACCGACCGAGTGAACTTCAGCTTGTGTTACACCGACCGAGTGAACGTCAGTTTGTGTTACACCGACCGAGTGAATGTCAGCTTGTGTTACACCGACCGAGTGAATGTCAGCTTGTGTTACACCGACCGAGTGAACTTCAGCTTGTGTTACACCGACCGAGTGAACGTCAGTTTGTGTTACACCGACCGAGTGAATATCAGCTTGTGTTACAACGACTGAGTGAATGTCAGCTTGTGTTACACCGACCGAGTGAACGTCAGCTTGTTACACCGACCGAGTGAACGTCAGCTTGTGTTACACCGACCGAGTGAAGGTCAGCTTGTGTTACACCGACCGAGTGAAGGTCAGCTTGTGTTACACCGACCGAGTGAATGTCAGCTTGTGTTACACCGACCGAGTGAATGTCAGCTTGTGTTACACCGACCGAGTGAATGTCAGCTTGTGTTACACCGACCGAGTGAACTTCAGCTTGTGTTACACCGACCGAGTGAAGGTCAGCTTGTGTTACACCGACCGAGTGAACCTCAGCTTGTGTTACACCGACCGAGTGAACCTCAGCTTGTGTTACACCGACCGAGTGAACGTCAGTTTGTGTTACACCCAGTTTGTGTTACACCGACCGAGTGAACGTCAGCTTGTGTTACACCGACCGAGTGAACGTCAGTTTGTGTTACACCGACCGAGTGAATGTCAGCTTGTGTTACACCGACCGAGTGAATGTCAGCTTGTGTTACACCGACCGAGTGAACTTCAGCTTGTGTTACACCGACCGAGTGAACGTCAGTTTGTGTTACACCGACCGAGTGAATATCAGCTTGTGTTACAACGACTGAGTGAATGTCAGCTTGTGTTACACCGACCGAGTGAACGTCAGCTTGTGTTACACCGACTGAGTGAACGTCAGCTTGTGTTACACCGACCGAGTGAATGTCAGCTTGTGTTACACCGACCGAGTGAATGTCAGCTTGTGTTACACCGACCGAGTGAACGTCAGTTTGTTACACCGACCGAGTGAATGTCAGTTTGTGTTACACCCAGTTTGTGTTACACCGACCGAGTGAACGTCAGCTTGTGTTACACCGACCGAGTGAATGTCAGCTTGTGTTACACCGACCGAGTGAATGTCAGCTTGTGTTACACCGACCGAGTGAACTTCAGCTTGTGTTACACCGACCGAGTGAACGTCAGTTTGTGTTACACCGACCGAGTGAATATCAGCTTGTGTTACAACGACTGAGTGAATGTCAGCTTGTGTTACACCGACCGAGTGAACGTCAGCTTGTGTTACACCGACCGAGTGAAGGTCAGCTTGTGTTACACCGACCGAGTGAACCTCAGCTTGTGTTACACCGACCGAGTGAACCTCAGCTTGTGTTACACCGACCGAGTGAACGTCAGTTTGTGTTACACCCAGTTTGTGTTACACCGACCGAGTGAACGTCAGCTTGTGTTACACTGACCGAGTGAACGTCAGTTTGTGTTACACCGACCGAGTGAAGGTCAGCTTGTGTTACACCGACCGAGTGAAGGTCAGCTTGTGTTACACCGACCGAGTGAATGTCAGCTTGTGTTACACCGACCGAGTGAATGTCAGCTTGTGTTACACCGACCGAGTGAACGTCAGCTTGTGTTACACCGACCGAGTGAAGGTCAGCTTGTGTTACACCGACCGAGTGAAGGTCAGCTTGTGTTACACCGACCGAGTGAAGGTCAGCTTGTGTTACACCGACCGAGTGAAGGTCAGCTTGTGTTACACCGACCGAGTGAACGTCAGCTTGTGTTACACCGACCGAGTGAACGTCAGCTTGTGTTACACCGACCGAGTGAACGTCAGCTTGTGTTACACCCAGTTTGTGTTACACCGACCGAGTGAACGTCAGCTTGTGTTACACCGACCGAGTGAACGTCCGTTTGTGTTACACCGACCGAGTGAAGGTCAGCTTGTGTTACACCGACCGAGTGAAGGTCAGCTTGTGTTACACCGACCGAGTGAATGTCAGCTTGTGTTACACCGACCGAGTGAACGTCAGTTTGTGTTACACCGACCGAGTGAAGGTCAGCTTGTGTTACACCGACCGAGTGAAGGTCAGCTTGTGTTACACCGACCGAGTGAACGTCAGTTTGTGTTACACCGACCGAGTGAAGGTCAGCTTGTGTTACACCGACCGAGTGAAGGTCAGCTTGTGTTACACCGACCGAGTGAAGGTCAGCTTGTGTTACACCGACCGAGTGAACGTCAGTTTGTGTTACACCGACCGAGTGAACGTCAGTTTGTTACACCGACCGAGTGAAGGTCAGCTTGTGTTACACCGACCGAGTGAATGTCAGCTTGTGTTACACCGACCGAGTGAAGGTCAGCTTGTGTTACACCGACCGAGTGAACGTCAGTTTGTGTTACACCGACCGAGTGAACGTCAGTTTGTTACACCGACCGAGTGAAGGTCAGCTTGTGTTACACCGACCGAGTGAAGGTCAGCTTGTGTTACACCGACCGAGTGAACGTCAGCTTGTGTTACACCGACCGAGTGAACGTCAGCTTGTGTTACACCGACCGAGTGAACGTCAGCTTGTGTTACACCCAGTTTGTGTTACACCGACCGAGTGAACGTCAGCTTGTGTTACACCGACCGAGTGAACGTCCGTTTGTGTTACACCGACCGAGTGAAGGTCAGCTTGTGTTACACCGACCGAGTGAAGGTCAGCTTGTGTTACACCGACCGAGTGAATGTCAGCTTGTGTTACACCGACCGAGTGAACGTCAGTTTGTGTTACACCGACCGAGTGAAGGTCAGCTTGTGTTACACCGACCGAGTGAAGGTCAGCTTGTGTTACACCGACCGAGTGAACGTCAGTTTGTGTTACACCGACCGAGTGAAGGTCAGCTTGTGTTACACCGACCGAGTGAAGGTCAGCTTGTGTTACACCGACCGAGTGAAGGTCAGCTTGTGTTACACCGACCGAGTGAACGTCAGTTTGTGTTACACCGACCGAGTGAAGGTCAGCTTGTGTTACACCGACCGAGTGAAGGTCAGCTTGTGTTACACCGACCGAGTGAATGTCAGCTTGTGTTACACCGACCGAGTGAACGTCAGTTTGTGTTACACCGACCGAGTGAACGTCAGTTTGTTACACCGACCGAGTGAAGGTCAGCTTGTGTTACACCCAGTTTGTGTTACACCGACCGAGTGAACGTCAGCTTGTGTTACACCGACCGAGTGAATGTCAGTTTGTGTTACACCGACCGAGTGAACGTCAGCTTGTGTTACACCGACCGAGTGAATGTCAGTTTGGGTTACACCGACTGAGTGAATGTCAGTTTGTGTTACACCGACCGAGTGAACGTCAGCTTGTGTTACACCGATCGAGTGAACGTCAGCTTGTGTTACACCGACTGAGCGAATATCAGCTTGTGTTACACCGACTGAGTGAATGTCAGCTTGTGTTTTCTCAGTTTGGAGACTGTAGAAAAACTGAAAAAATAGACGGTTGTATCTAGGGTTGTGTATCGTTTGTATTTTAATGATTCCGATTCCTAATTTCAATTCCATTTAAGGTAAAAAAAAAAAAAAAAAACTTTAGATATCATTCAAATTTAGTCTATTAAAACATTTAATTGTGGCTGAATATCCTGAACAGAAATGAACAGGCTAAAGAACACTTACACAAGGAACTTATTTAAAAATTCCATAGAAAAACAACTAGCCTAACTAATATAAATTTCAAGCTTTATTAAAGACAAGTAAACACGCAGTAATTAAAAAAGAACAAATAAAAAATTAGCATTCGCAACAATTAGATACAACTGAAGAAAGATACAATTAAAATATTGTTTTAAGATTTTCAGGTATTCAGGTTCACAAACTAATCAAATATAAAATAATGCAGTTTATAAATAAAATTCACATTACAAATATAGTTATAATACAAAAGTTATTCAGTGAAGAACGAGTGAATATTCTCGTTTGATTAGTGTTATTATAGAGCAGGAATATTAGCGTTATTATAGAGCGGGAATATTAGCGTTATTATAGAGCGGGAATATTAGCGTTATTATAGAGACTGCAGGAATATTAGTATTATTATAGAGCGGGAATATTAGTGTTATTATAGAGCGGGAATATTAGTGTTATTATAGAGTAGGAATATTAGCGTTATTATAGAGACGGCAGGAATATTAGTGTTATTATAGAGCGGGAATATTAGCGTTATTATAGAGCGGGAATATTAGTGTTATTATTATAGAGCAGGAATATTAGCGTTATTATAGAGACAGCAGGAATATTAGTGTTATTATAGAGCAGGAATATTAGTGTTATTATAGAGACGGCAGGAATATTAGCGTTATTATAGAGCGGGAATATTAGCATTATTATAGAGCGGGAATATTAGTGTTATTATAGAGCGTGAATATTAGTTTTATAGAGCGGGAATATTAGCGTTATTATAGAGCAGGAATATTAGCGTTATTATAGAGCAGGAATATTAGTGTTATAGAGACGGCAGGAATATTAGCGTTATTATAGAGCAGGAATATTAGCGTTATTATAGAGACAGCAGGAATATTAGTGTTATTATAGAGCAGGAATATTAGTGTTATTATAGAGACGGCAGGAATATTAGTGTTATTATAGAGCGGGAATATTAGCATTATTATAGAGCGGGAATATTAGTGTTATTATAGAGCGTGAATATTAGTTTTATTATAGAGCGGGAATATCAGTGTTATTATAGAGCGGGAATATCAGCGTTATTATAGAGCGGGAATATTAGTGTTATTATAGAGCGGGAATATCAGTGTTATTATAGAGCGGGAATATCAGTGTTATTATAGAGCGGGAATATTAGAGCGGGAATATCAGTGTTATTATAGAGCGGGAATATCAGTGTTATTATAGAGCGGGAATATCAGTGTTATTATAGAGCGGGAATATTAGTGTTATTATAGAGCGGGAATATCAGTGTTATTATAGAGCGGGAATATCAGTGTTATTATAGAGCGGGAATATTAGCGTTATTATAGAGCGGGAATATTAGCGTTATTATAGAGCAGGAATATTAGGCTGCTGTCACTTTAAGAGCCGCACGGATCTAATACACTGATACACATGTTCAGCACAGAAATCAGAGCCTCTCGCGCTTCAATGGTTAAAGTCATATTGAAATTATCACAGAGGAATCGAAATTTTAATTTTATAACAAGTATCCGATTCCTGTCCTCAAGTATTTGATTCACAACCTTAGTTGTGACTTCTAAAAGTGGCAGTACTAGTGATGCTGTACTAGTATGAACAGGTTCTGGTTGGTGTTTCATTGCCTTTAGATCGTAAAGTGTGTAAACATCAAAATGTTTTTTCCGCCTCGTTTCGTCCATCCATTCCTCTCTGGAGTTTGTGCTTTATTCATTTATTGCCCTGATGTTAAAGAAGTGTGTGTGTGTGTGTGTGTCCCGTGACCCAGTTTATTGTCCTGCAGTCGGACTCCGCATGTCTTAGTGATGCCGCTTGCGTAATGGACGATGTGACAAAGCCTTACGCTGATGGTTCCACTATTATCAGACACAAAACGAAATGAAACGAGTCTGACCTGTTTACGGAAATTGCATTGTCAGATCGTGTCTGAAAGGGACAGTTCGTGTTCGAGGACACACACATGCATGTGTTTGCCTTCAGTCCCCTGATCGCCAGCACAGTGTGTGTGTGTGTGTATGTGTGTGAATCTGAGTCGTACTGAACTGAGTCACCCTTAAATCACAAGAAACAAACGTATAATACTTTTAGTTCCCGTTAAGATTTTTGCATTGATATTATTTTTTGTAAATATCACCTCAAATTCTCACTACTCTAGTGCACAAAATAATAATACAGGGTTCGTACAAGTGCTTGAGGGACCTGCATTTGACTGTTTGAAATGTAAGTCCTGGAAAACCCTTGAAGCCATATTTCAGAAAAGGCACTTGAAAAGTGCTTGAATTATTGAAATTAGTGTTTAATTTATTTATTTTTGGGGGGCAGTGTTTGATGAGTGCTGGTTGTAGTCTTCGAAATTCCAAAAAAGTAGTTCTTAAAGTCCTTGAAAGTCATGGAATTTAATTTTTCAGAATATGTATGAACCCTGATATTATACATGGAAAAGTATATCTACACTTTAGTCTTCTTCTTCTTCTTCTTCTTCTTCTTCTTCTTCTTCTTCTTCTTCTTCTTCTTCTTCTTCTTCTTCTTCTTCTTCTTCTTCTTCTTCTTATTATTATATAAATACATATTTATTTATTTAATTATTTATTTATTGGGTAATATATTACCAATATAAATTTTAATATATAATATTATAATAAATAAATCACACATACACACACACACACACACACATATGCATATATACAATTTATTATTTGTTAAAATGAAAAAAAAAAAAAAAAATATATATATATATATATATATATATATATATATATATATATATATATATATATATATATATATATATATATATATATTTATTTATTTATTTATTTATTTATTTATTTATTTATTAATATTTATTTATTTTTAATTTATTAATTTACAAAAAATTAATTTATGCCCGGTTTAATTAAAAAAAAAATTATATATATATATATATATATATATATATATATATATATATATATATATATATATATATTTACACATGTTATAATTTACACGTGTGTGTGTGTGTTTGTCATGTATATATGTGTATATTGACCATTTAAATGTTTTATATATTATATTATTATATAATTGGTAACACTTCACAGTAATGTTTCATTTGTTAATATTAGCTAACATGAACTTGAGCAATACATTTGTTACTGTATTTATTAATCTTTTTTAGGATTTGTTGCTAAAAATAGTTATTAATTGTTTGTTCATGTTAGTTCATAGTGCATTAACTAATGTTAACCGATACAACTTTAGATTTGAATAATGTATTAGTAAATGTTGAAATTAACATTAAAAAAAATGCTGTAAAAGCTGTAGAATTATTAGTTCATATTAACTAAAGAAACCTTAATGTAAAGTGTTACCACACAATTCATATATCATTTTTCTAAATATTACAATTATATATTTAAAAACAGTATTGATGTGATACCATGGTACAGATCGTAATATCATGGTACTTTGATATATACTATAACCATGTTCATATACTGCCATATTACATGCATGTCTGTAAAACTGTGGTATTACCATGGTACAACTTCCCAAAATGTCATGGTGTTGCTATTGTAGCGATCCGTGGCGGTTTGACGTCATCTGTGTGTTTTTCTCCTGCAGTTACACACACTGGTGGTCTGACGGAGTGCTGGCGTTCCTCCCGTTACCGTATGATGAAGGTGATCACTTTACACAGCCATAAACACCCATATGAGAGACGTGAGGCTACATATTAACCAGAAACCCCAGTGAGAATTAAAATGTCCTGATCATTTACTCCACGTCATCCAAGATGTTCATGTCTTTCTTTCCTCAGTCGAAAAGATATGAAAACTTTGGAAATATCTAAATATAATTTTTTGTCAATATGGCACACCCCTAATGTACAGCATTCATTTTTATTTCTTCAGGTCTTAAAAAGCCTTAAATGTGCCTTTAAGAAGTGTGCAGAACCCTGTGATTGACTGATATGAGTTCTGTGTGTTGATCATAGTGTGTGTGTCCGTTTCAGCCCAGTGTGAGAACAACAGAAGGAAGGTTGTGGTGAAGCGAGTGAACCGATATGACGAGAGCATCGACATCTACACCGAGTCCTTCAAACCGTACGAGCTCACCTCGTTCGACGACACCTTCAGCATCGCCATGACCAACTCCTCGAGGTCAGAGTTCACACACCGTTACATGAACACACACTTCTCAACCGGAGCTTTTCATGCTGGGGGCTTCAACAATCCTTTTTTTCATTTTTATAAAAAGCTCTTTAAATATCACATCTATGAGAAAAATAATATTATAAGTACATAGTATTTTGTGTTTTATTTTTAAGTATTTATTTATTTATTTATTTATTTATGTATAAATAAATATTTAAGGTAATTCAAGTAAATATTTATTTTTGTATTTGTTTGTTTAAATTCATATTTAATTAAAATTCATATTTAATTTAAGTAAATATTTGTTTATTTTTGTTTACTTATTTATTTTTGAATTAATATTTAAGTCAATATTTATTTTAATATTAAAGTAAATATTTATTTATTTAAATGAATATTCAATTAAATATTAATTTAAATGTTTAAGTAAATATTAAACTATTTATTTATTCAAATGAATTCCTAAGTAAATATTGATTTAAAAATTAAGTTTAATATTTATTTATAATATTATCTTTTGTTTTTGTTTATGTAAATAAATATTTAAGTAAAAAGCTATTTAACTGCGTAAATATTTACTAAAATAATTTTTTTTAATGAATACTCAAGTAAATATTTATTTAAATATTACTGTAAATATTTATTTATTAGTTTATTTTTTGTATATTTATTTAAATGGATATTCAAGTAAATATCAATTTAAATGTTTAAGTAAATATTAATTAAAGTACATATTTATTTATTTAAATTAAGTAAATATTTCTAAGATTATCTTTTGTTTGTTTATTTATGTAAATAAATATTTAAGTAAAAAGCTATTTAAATATCTAAATATTAACTAAAATAATATCTTTTTTTAAATGAATATTCAAGTAAATAGTTATTTAAACATTACTGTAAATATTTATTTATTAGTTTATTTTTTTAATATTTATTTAAATGAATATTCAAGTAAATATCAATTTAAATGTTTAAGAAAATATGAATTAAAGTACATATTTATTTATTTAAACTAATTCTTAAGTAAATATTTATTTATTTATATTCATTATATTTTGTCTATTTATTTATTTATTTAAATCAATATTTAAGTAAAAAGCTATTTAAATATTCAAGTAAATATTAATTTAATATTAAAGTAAATATTTATTTATTGGTTTATTTATTTAAATGGATTTTACATTAAAAATCAATTTAATTATTAAAGTAAATATTTATTTCTTACAGGTTTGGAACGACAGTAAATGACAACACAATTTTTTATTTTTGCTGAACTATCCCTTTAAATGTTAAATGTTTTTCTACATTTACCAAAAAAGATTAATATTAATGCTTATGCATGATTTCTCTTTCTTGTCTTTTATTTTAGGGACTTCATGCCGAAGTCTGTCGGGCTCGACCCCAGTCCGTTTACAGTTCGCAAGCCAGACGAGAGCGCGAAGTCTGTGTTGGGGTGAGTTTGAGATATTCATCGGGACCTATGATGCTTTTTGTCCATGTTCATCTTTCTTCAGTGTGTAGTGTTGCTGTTAGAGCCTGAGAAGCTCCAGTTCTTCTCTATATCAGTGTCAGTGTTTCTGAACTCCTGAAACGCCTCCATTGTATCTTGAGTTTCTTCTGGGAATGAACACGTCACAATATTCCTCATTATAATAATTAAATAATTCATTAGGTATACCTAATGAACGCATTGTTTCATCTGGATTGTTCTATCCTTTGCTGCCAGAAAAAATGTTTTAGTTAATTGGATCAGTGATAAATCCCCATCTCTTAAAGGTTGACATTTAGTCACTTTTGACTTTTGTATTCACATGCATTACATCAAAAAACATGCCAGTTTTATAAAGTCTGGACGCCATATCTGGACTATTTGGAAACTCATCTTCGCCCTTTTATTAAGTAATTTTGTGTATAACTCTCTGGATGTTGAACCTTTGTCCTCTTCTGCATCTTTTTAAAATATGTTATTGTTTTGTTTTTATTCTCTAATCTGTTTTATTATGGTCTAGTCCTGTTTTATATACAAATCTTTTATTTTGCATTGAATTGTATTTGATGTCTTGTTATATTTGTATTTTAATGAAAATTCAATAAACATAATTATAAGATAAATAATAATAATTAATGCGCAGTATAAAGGGGCGGGGCCTGGTTGAGTTAGTTAGTAGTGTGTTAAACTGGCGGTTATGGTAAGGGGCGGGACATTTCCCCAAACACACTCGAAGCGCTCGACCAATCACAACACACTGCTCCAGCCGAGCAAAAAAAAACAATGTCAATATGTGAAAAATAATACGCCCTCTTTAAGAAAAACACAAACTCTCATGTACAGTCAGTGACCTTCTCTGCTGGAAAACCAATCAGTGATTTCACTCGTGTTTCTAGTGTGTGAATATGTATCGTGCATAAGCAGCTGTCTGATGTTGTTCAGAACGGGAATCTACCTTATGTACTTGAAAACAAGTTGATTTGTGCTTTAATATGCTTTAATATGATAAATATTGAGATCTGTGTGCGCTGAGCTTCTCTTCCCGGCAATGTTTCCTGCAGGATTTTGTTTTTGCGGCCACTCGTAAAACAATAATGCCAAATATATACTTAATAATCAGGAGCACCGCTGTTGAATCTCCAATGGCAAAAACAACAATTAAGTACTATAAAGTACTATATATATATATATGTATGTGTATATGTATATGTATAAGTTGTGAGATTGTGAATTGTAATGAAAGGGAAAGATTGGCACATAAACAGTATAATGATAGTAAATATTCAACACAACTTTATACTTTTATTCAGGCATTAAATTAATCAAAAGTGACAGTTAAGACATTATTAATGTGTTACAAAAGATTATATTTAAAATAAATGCTGTTCTTTCGAATTTTCTGTTGAAAATTCAGTTTTGCCGTCATAGGAATACAATTTTAAATATATTACAATAGTACATTTTAAATATGTATGTATTATATTTTCGATTATCTATTATATACACACACACACACACACACACAGTCAAACCAAAATTTATTCAGATGCCTTCAGCATTCCTCACATTATCACAGTTTATTCACTATAGTTTAGAAAATGATAATAAAAGTTGATATTTGACTGGTTTTGTCCATCCTTCGGTTAGACTGTCTCACACATGAATTATGTTGAATATCTGTCAGCTGTTAAATTTAACTACACTATTAGATAATACCAGTTTAGCTCAACCAATCACCAAGCAATGCTTCATTTTGTTCAGTCTGTGTGTGAAAAGGTCTGTGGTGTAATAATATCACGATACAGTAATTCTGCGATAATGATACGTCATGATATCTGTCTAACTATGAAAACAAAATGCCAATGAAAAGGTGAAGTGCAGGTTTTCTCTCTTTATTCAAGTCCAAAACTGTTAGAAAACAGCACAAAAAGTTTTTAAATCTGTAAATTAAACATTTTATGCTTAAACTTTTTAAAAGCTGAAACTTTTCTTTCTGTGTAAACTGACAATTTAAACAGAATCAAGATTATTTTTCTTACCCCATGGACAGATCATTGACAGATCATTTTACTTGCAAAAACTAAGCAACATTTTTTTTATTATTTCCCCAGAAAACAAGGCTTAATATCTTATCTAATTTTACTCATCTAGTAATTTTTTTTGATATTTGGACTGGAAACAAGACAAAAATACAAAGTAAGAAAAGCATTTTTTGCAGTGTAATAAGCAGAGTGTGTGTGTTGTGGACCCGTCTATTGGCGCACATTACTAACACGCTCTTTAAATAACAAAAAAAATACCTCGCCATTGACTTTAGACCAGGTCTCAGTTGGTCAGTGGCTCAGTCTATTTCAGTTCCTCAATAGCAACGCTCATCAATGCTCCTGAACACACACTCGTTCTCAGACCAGCGGGCCATGGGCCACAGATGAGCACAAATGCATTTGCTATTTAAACAACGTGTCGCAGGAATTGAAAATGAAAACTGCGTCGGGCTGAAACTAGTAAAACACACTTGCGTCGCGCCTGGCGCTGCATTGCACTGAGTGTATGATAGGGCCCATAATGTAACTATCCATGATACATATTGGTGCATATTTGTATTGCGATATTTTGTGACATGATATATTGTTACACCCCTTATGATTTAAATAGACGCGAGACAGTGCCTTCTTCCAGCTTGCATATTCAAAAGCGGCTCTAATGGTGCGTTCACACCGGACCCGAATAGCGCGTCAGGCGCGAGTGATTTCAATGTTAAGTCTATGCAAAGACTTGCGGCGCGGTAGACGGGAATACGCTTCATTCGCGCGTCAAGTTCGTGCGAATGGCGCGAATTGAGCATCTGGCGCGTTAAGCGCGAATGATTTTATTAGTGCTTTTTGTGCATTCACGCGTTTGACGCGAATTCGCGTCTGCCACCCGAGTTGAAAAATCTGAACTTCTGCGTCAATTCGCGCCGTTAACCAATCAGGAGCCTGCTTGCTGCTGTCACGTGGTGAAGTGACAGTTTATAATGTTATTTTATGTTTGGCCTCAATAAATTATTTTGTAATATGACTAAAATGCACAATAAAGCAAATCTTTCACATAAAAACTCAATTTCAATATATGAGAGATACTCATTTTGTATTGAATGCTATTTATTCCATATTTATTCTAGATTATATGAAATATTATTAATCTAATGTAAAGACAACAAACACGATTTAGTGTATAAAAACTAAAAAAAAAATCACAGGGCAGGTTTCACTTTTGGAGGCTGGCTCCATTTATTATCAAAACAAAAATAAATGACAGATTAGGTGCGTGAGAGGGTGAACCTCGCGCCGGGCTGTACAGCGCGGGCTCGTCAGGCAGCGACCACTCGAGGCCGAGGCTTATACGGCCTACACTGTCCTCGTCAGCGTCCTCACCGTTAGGTCCACCAAACCTAGCTCCTGGAGCAAATTGTGAAACTCCTGGAACCCTCTGGGGGGTCTGGTGGACCCGAGTACAGCCACGATGTCCCCGTACGCAGCTGTTTCTGCTCTCCAGAGCATATACAGTACCAGTCAAAAGTTTGGAAACATTACTATTTTTAATGTTTTTGAAAGAAGTCTCTTATGCTCATCAAGCCTGCAGTTTAAAAACAACAGCAAAAAAAAAAAACAGTAATATTATGAAATATTATTACAATTTAAAATAATGGTTCTCTTTTTTAATATACTTTAAAATGTAATTTATTTTTGTGATGCAAAGCTGAATTTTCATCAGCAAGTACTCCAGTCTTTGGTGTCTTATGATCCTTCAGAAATCATTCTAATATGATGATTTATGATCAATGTTGGAAACAGTTGTGCTGCTTAATATTTTTTTATAACCTGAGATACTTTTTTCAGGATTATTTGATGAATAAAAAGTTAAAAAGAACTGTATTTATTTAGAATAGAAATATTTTGTAACAATATACACTACCGTTCAAAAGTTTGGGAACAATAACTATTTTTTTTTTTAAGAAACTTAAACTTAAAAGAAAATTCTTTTTTTTAAGAATTAGTACTTTAATTCAACAAGGATGCGTTAAATTGATAAAAGGTGATGGTAACGATTTATATTGTTAGAAATGTTTTTATTTTGAATAAATGCTGTTTTTAAGAATAAATGCTGTTAACGTTTTACTCATCAATGAATCCTGAAAAAAGTATTCCAAAAAAATATATTAAACAGCACAACTGTTTCCATCATTGATAATAACTGTGTATCAAATCATCATATTAGAATGATTTCTGAAGGATCATAAGACACCAAAGACTGGAGTACTTGCTGATGAAAATTCAGCTTTGCATCACAAAAATAAATTACATTTTAAAGTATATTAAAAAAGAGAACCATTATTTTAAATTGTAATAATATTTCATAATATTACTGTTTTTTAAAAATAGTAATGTTTCCAAACTTTTGACTGGTACTGTACGAGCAGTGACTCTCTCGATTAATGCTAATGCTAATGCTCGATAAACATCTAAAAAAGATGGCCGCCAAGGGGTTTCGAAACCTTCGCCTCCGGATTTCGCCTCAGACGCGCGTAAATTTCACTTCAAACTTTTGTTTTTACGCGTGTCAATTTTGCTCTTGACGCGCGAATTAACACAAAGTGGTCAAGCGTATAACTAGACGCAGCAGGCGCGAATTTGGCGCGCTATTCGCGTCCGGTGTGAACGCACAGTTAGTGTTTTGCAAGAGTATGAATGGCAAAGATGAGTTGATTTTGATGCATTTTTCTTCCGTTGATCTTCCCTCTGTTGGTTTGCAGTAATAAGTCGAGTAAGGAGGACCTGGTGTTGCAGAGGAAGACGGCGGCCAGCGCTCCTCCTCCTCCCACTGAAGAGCAGATCTCCAGCAGTTCTGAGGATGACTCTGAGGAAGAGCGTGAGGATGATGGCACCGGGTCTCAGCGCTCCACGCCGATCAGACTCGGCGATCCGAGCGACAGCATCCGCACACACGAGGTACCACATCCGCTTCATATTAAAGGGTTCATTCACCCAAAGATGAAAACTCTGTCAGTAATGACTCTCCCTCATGTTGTTCAACCCCGCAAGACTTTCGTTCATCTTCAGAACACAAATGAAGATATTTCTGATGAGATCTGAGAGCTGTCTCACTCCTCCATAGGCTTCTAGGTAATCGAGATCTGCCATCCCAGAAAAGTTAGTAAAGACATCGTTAAAATAGTCCAAGTGACTACAGTGGCTCAACCTTAAAGGCCATGTTGCATGTTTTTTTTTTGTTTTTTTTTATTAATATAACGTTGTATGAAAATACCATATGAAAAGTAAATGCAGGATTAAAAATTGTTTTGCAAGACATAAGGGCACAAATTTAATAGAAAATGTGACAGTTTCCTTGACCGTGTTGAAAAAGCGCTTTTTTCCACCATCGCGTCATATGACGTCACATGAGGTAGTCGTTTGGCTCTGCATTCGCGCTCAGTGCGGAGTAGGTTGGTATTCAGTTGGAGCGGTCGTGATTCAGTGTGTTTTCTGTGCTTATTGTATTTCAATTAATCATCGTCGTGGTAAATGATTGTGAATTATGGCCTGTCAGGACATCGAGTCCACAGGTTTCCGAATAAGAAAAAGGACTTCACTTCTGCTTCTGCTTTGAAAAACGCGGTAGTGTGTAGCGTTCACTATAGACCGAATGATTATAATCCCGGCGATATGTGCACACTGTCCCGGCTCCTTCATCGGGTCGCCCGGTGACGGTCCGCCGTCAGCATGTGGTTCGGCCGCCAGCGGGAAACATGACGCTCACGGATCCGTCAGAGATCACTTATTGTACATCTGTTTTACAAAATGTGCCTTGTCTTAATTTAATTCATTAACATATCCTACATAAACTTGTAATGTAATGCATTTATGTGTTTGTTATTAGTCTGCAGCCGACACTATTATTATTTTTATTATAAATATAATATATTATGTTCTATAATTCATTTTCAATCTGTACAAACCGACTTTAATGTTTGTGTTGGCTGTTTCTACATATAAAGTTTTTGTACAGTAAGACAGTTGTGATTGTGATCATTTTTTTTATTCATCGTCACCAAATGGGTCAATTCAAAGCCTTTATAAAGTCCCTCTTCCTCTGGAAACTGTCTCCTAATGGCTGACACACACAACACATGCAGGTAAGGGTCTAAGTACTAGCTTTGCTATTGCCTGATACATGATGATAATAATCTGTACAGTATTGTGATCTGAGCATAGTGTTATACATATCGTCGGCTAACGTGAATACATCTATAAGCTAACGCTGTTCTCTCGCCCTGTTCTCCTCACACCACAACTCACCGTTGTTCTGTCTAACCCTGGCCTGTCCTGCTCACTTGGCTTCATATCAGGCTCATAATTATATGATATCATCATATATATCAATTATATATGAATTATATATATATCATACGAGTAAACATTTAGGCTACAATTCCCCCAGCTTTCCGAGCTGTCATTGCGATCCATTGCTTTCCTATTCGCTAGTTGATTTTCTTTGACCGCTCCACCTCATGTTACGTCACTTCAGGTTCGGCGGTTTAAGCGATTTTCAAATGCGGAAGTAAAAGTTTCTCACAAAAACGACTCCAGAAGCCTAAATAGCGTTTTATAAGTATATGTTTATATTTAAATCTAGTTCCTACATTATTTTTCTATACATTGGCTTACTGGGTACTCTAACCTGCAACATGGGCTTTAAGTTTATTAAAGGGGTCATATAATGGTACATGCACTTTTACAAGTTGATTGTACTGAAATGTGTGTTGGCGGTGCCTGTACACAACCAGCATATAATGATAAAAATCCATCCAGTGTTTTTTTTTTAGCTCCTTATATGTTTTCCCGTCTCAAATCAAGCCGTCACAAGATCGGACGCCCCTCCCACGATTGTTGTCAATCATCATAGTCCGTCATTGTTGATACGCTGGAGCACTGTGTATGTGCAGAATGGCGTCTAAGCGAGTGTGGTGTTCTGTTCTTGGGTGTAATGAGGAACACAGCATCATGTTGATGCTCCTAAATCCGAACCGCTGAAGACGCAGTGGCTGAGTTTGTTCTCGAAGGGAATATTCCCCATGATCAACGTCAATGCTTTCATGTTTGTGCGAATCATTTCACACACCAGACTGCTTTACACACGAGGGTCAGTATAAAGCTATAGTAAGAAGTTTTTCATGACCATTAGCTGTAACATCAATCTGTCAATGAACTAATGTATCAGTAAACACATAACGTTCGTATCTCACTCCTCTTCCCTGCCAGTACACACAAAGATAGATCAAAGTGACATTACGTTAACCAACCATTCAGAAGCGTCCCGTTCGAGCCTTAATTGTCGAACTTCTTCGGGGCCGTCATCTTGTTCCGGGTCCGACTCCGGTTCAAATTGATACGGTTGCACAGATGTGTCCTCAGAGACTCCCACTGCCATTCTTCAAAATATACCCTCAACTGGTGTCAAGGCAACACTCCACATGTGTGTTGTCAAAACGCCCACAGAACAGAGGGGCGGAGTCAGCAAAGCTCATTATCATTTAAAGACACATGCACTGAAACGGCGTGCTGAAAACAGAGCTGTTTTTGACCAGGTAAAATGAGTGTTTTCTTACAATATTAATGAGAATTTTTAATTAAAGTATATTACAGACTTTTAATTTAGACCCTAAAGAATCATATTAGCTTGTACAAAAATGGCATTATATGACCCCTTTAAGTGACGAGAATACTTTTTGTGCGCAAAAAAACACAAAAATAATGACTTTATTCAACTCTTCATTTTCTTCGGTTTCTCTGAGTGAGAACAGCCTCTGTAATAGTGAGCCTCTGTTCTACCTAGTGTGTAATGAGTGTGTTGCAGGCCTGTGCTTTATCGGCTCTTCCCATCCTCTACACTCCCACTTTCCCACAGCTTTACACGCACGTTTCTACAGACTTTCTGCAACTCTGAGGTGTGAACACCCAGGCTAAAACAGGGGGGTTCATGACACTTTTAATGTAAAAGCTGTATGCAACATTAAATAAAACAGTACAGCTGTTCAAAATAGAGCACTTTTACAGTTTCTGCTGTATTTATTTTTCATGCATCACACCAGAAATTAAAAGTAAAGTGCATTGCATTGTGGGATACTGTATTATACCTACAGATGATTAGTGTAGTGTGTGCTGCATGCATACTGCATGCTACCGCCTCAAAAGTAGTGTGTACTGCAGAATGCCATTGTGGACCTTCAGGTTCAGTCTGAGAAACAGGGAAATAAAGTTCCCATGTCAAGTGGTTTTGATCTGAGCCGACTGGAGCGCTCGGTGAGATCGTGTCAGACAGGACCGGTGATGTTTCATTAGTTCTGGAGTGGTTCTGCTTGATGAAATACAGCAAATGATCTTCTCTAGGGGCTCTGAATGGAGGCCATAAGGTGGCATTAAAGTTCAGTGTGTCCTCCGTGTGGAAATGAGTCTGTGCCGGCGGGAGATTGAGTTTGAGGAAGTTTTTAACAAATACTTATGATTGGAAATGTGATGCGACCATGAGGGAACTGGAGTCGTGTCCTGGTTCAGTTTTGATTCTTTATTTATGCACCACAAATTACATGATGTGCTGATTAATCAAATTAATCACACATCAAATTTGTCTGAGAAATTACCCCACAAAAGATCATTTAAAGTCATTACTGTGTTACATAATAAAAGCGTCAAATAGACAATTAGTAAAAGTAGCTTTAGAAATAAATATTTGATTTGATTTCAACATTGCATTTATTACACCTAAACTTTTAGGTGACAATTTTTTTTTTTTTTTTTTAGAAGCTGCATCTGAATTGGTATTTAGATATATTTACAGACCAAAACAATTCTTTCTTGAAAAATATCTACTTTTATGTTCCGCAAAATATCTACTTTTATGTTCCGCAAAACAAAGAAAGTCAAACAGGTTTGAAATGACATGAGGGTGAATAATTGAAAATAAACATCATTTAAATTTTGGGCAAAATATCCCCAAAATATATATTTTTTATATTTATATTTTATTCTTTATGTAATGATACTCCAAATAAGAAAGTAAAATTGCCAGTAGGTGCTGGTAAATGTTTAAATGAGTAAGTCATTGAATCATTGGTTCACCCGATTGATTCGTTCAAACGGCTGATTCATTCAGAAATGAAGTAAATGGCTCTATGAATGAGTTCACTAGATTGATTCATTCAGAAACGAAGCACCGCTGTGTGTTACTCTGAGACACACAACACTTCTGCTCTGGTTTTATAGGTCATATTTTCATTGGCAAAATTGTGCAAAAACAGACAATATGTGTAAAATATAACACAATATTAACTTCTTATTTATTGAACCGTCATAAAATCAACATCACATTTACACTTGTGCTATTCAGGACAAAAACAGCACTCCTGTGATATTGCTTAACAATATCATATGATATAAATATGAGACAACAACCCATACGGGGCATTTTTTCCCTGATATCTTGAATTCTATGGTCATTCTAACTGTATTCTATAGGCTTCATCACAGTGAGTTGTTGCTCTGCTTCATGTTCATCAATCAACTGCATAAATGTAAGATGAACTACAGGTCTGAGGCGGCCGCGTGCGTTAAATCATTTCAATGCCTTATTTAACTAATTAATTAAACTAACGTGTTAAATCGACACCCAAATACATATTAAATGCATTAAATCATTAACTATTACATATGAGCCCTTATAATAATGCTATCTGAGTTGAATGAGTTTCTGAAGAGTGGATTCTCCTGTCTCTTCCGTCCTCTCCTCGTCCTCGCTCTGTAAGTAGTGTGTATTATCTGAGCGAGTGAGGCTGTTTTCAGGGGCTTTGTGTGAATCTGTGTGTGTGTGTCCGCACTCAGATGCCCTCGCTGAACAATACGCCCTGATCCGCTCTTTATTAATTCTCCACTGTGATTCTGATGATGCCGTAATCGGGTTTATATCCTGGAGAAACTGATGTTACCTTGGGCTGAGGACACATCATCCTTTAAACTTGTTTTCCCAGAATTCTTCCTGTTGGATCTGTATAGTGTCAGTCCCGGTGAACAGTTGACTCTTTCACATAGTCCTTTCGACTTTGTAACTAACGAATAATGTCAACTAACTGAGACAATATTGCTCATAATGCAATGCAGAGAGAAAAAAACTTTACAAATATTTATAGATTGCAAAATGCAATGATATACCGGTATTATAATTTGTAATAATATTGATATATATATATAGACCCTGATTTTTTTTTTTGCATGTTTAAGAAAATTAAAGTTATTTATCGATGGATGAATGCATTGTAAAAAAATTGTGTGTGTATATATATATATATATATATATATATATATATATATATATATATATATATATATATACATATACATATATCAATTATTTATTATTTACATAATTTTCTTATTTTTTATATTTTAATGGGGTAATTGAAAGTTCATCAAAATGCATGTATGGTTATGCATGTATTCATAAAACTTTAACAGTTATATATATATGCATAAAAAATACATATATAAATTAATTCTTGGTTATATATATATATATATATATATATATATATATATATATATATATATATATATATATATATATATATATATATATTAATGGTTTAATGTCTAATTTGTCTAATTAATTTGTTTAATACAACTTTTAAACAATTTATTTTATAGATAATTGTTTATTATTTATATATATATATATTTTCTTTTTATGTTGCATATATATATATATATATATATATATATATATATATATATATATATATATATATATAAATATGTATGTATGTATACTTTTTTTGATATGTAGGCTATTTATATAAATACATGTAAATGTATTTTTATTAGGGCTGTCAAAAGATTAATCGCGATTAATCGCATCCAAAATAAAAGTTTGTTTTTAATAATATATGTGTGTGTACTGTGTATAATTAAATTTGTATATATAAATACACACACATGCATGTATATATTTAAGAAAAATGTGTTATTTATATATAAAAAAATATATATTTATATATAATATAAACTATATAAATATATATACAGTATATGTATGCAAATATTTCTTAAAAGGGTTGCTTATATATACAAAATAATTATACACAGTACACACACATATATTATGTAAACACAAACTTTTATTTTGGATGCGATTAATCGCGATTAATCTTTTGACAGCCCTAATTTTTATGTATGTATATTTTATTGGATTTATTTTTGCATGTTTCACATTGGAGGGTTTCTGATGCATTCACCGGCTCAAACTCTCTCCTTTGTCTCTCGGACCGAGCGAATGACTCAAGGTTTCTGTCGTGTCTCCATGCCAACAAGGCCATTTGGATTTATTTACCTTTAGAGACACTGAAGGTGGGATTGAGGGAAAGAACAGAGGGATTTTAATGGATGGTGGATGAATGAATGAGGACACACTCAGGACTTTAATGAATAATATGAATACAGAGGCTTCTCCTCTCTGGATTCCTTCTTTCTGTTTTAGTTTTTTTTTATTCAGTTTATTTTTCTGTTTTGATTTTTTTGATTTCTGTTTTAATGGTTACATTAATCTTTAATAATCAATACGATTTATAATTAATTCCTCAATTTAATTAAATCATGAATAATGTTTTTAGGGCCATATAATATCAGTTTTATTTTTTCCCAAAGAAAATTCCATTTCATTTTTAACCAAATTCTGTTTTCCGTTTTAATTGTTTAATTAAATAAAAAATAAATAAAAAAGCATGTCTTTTCAATTAAATTCATAGAACTTTAACAGTTTAATAATGTATTTCTGAAATTCTGTTTTAAATGTTCTGGAGTTATTATTTAATACACATTTATTGTTAACAAAACATTAACAAATTGTCACTATTACTTGCATTTACTTGCATCACATTAGTGTGTTTGATCTGTGTGTTGATTCTAGGGTCCTTTTGCTTTGGTTTAAGGAGTTTTGTTCGGATGCTGTGTGTGTTTTAAACTCATGCCACATTAATGCATAATGTGTTTGGCGAGAGCTTCATCATAACAGTAAGCTTCTCTGATTGAGATGTCATGTGATGTTATGAGCGTCCATCTACAGTATCAGTGAGCATTAATGTATGCATACGTGTGTGTTGGTGTTTTCTGAAATGTTTAGAGTGTTTCTGGATTAAATCAGGAAGGTCCAAGCGGAAGGATGGCGATATTAATCAGCATGTTCTGATGAAGAGGTTATGAAGCGTCACGATTGTTTGTCACTGTCACACTGACCTGTTGTCATGGCTTGATGAATGTGTGTCAGGGACTGTGTTTCTCAGGTATCATTCACACACACACACACACACACGTGTGTGAGTCAGTGAAGGCAGCGCTTTATACATTTACATTTAATCATTTAATTGTTTTATCCAAAACAACACACAAATGAGGAGAGCATAGAAAGCAATCAAACCAACATTAGGGCAACAGTATGCAAGTGCCGTATCCGGTCCCAGTTAGTCCAGCAAAGCACACACAACAAGTTTTTATTTATTTATTATTATTAACAGATGTAGAATAGTTAGTGTTAGTATTAATGAGTCAAGGGTCGCATCTTCAGCTGTCTTGACAATCCTCTATGCACACCTTGGCAATAGAATCACGGTTGGCTAATAAATTTAGTTTACTCGTCAGACTGATATAATATTTTATATATATATGAAGAGTTCAGATGCAAAAGCCTCTAAGTGCCATCTGAAATTTTCTTCTAGAATGATCATTTTTTATAAAGCTTGTATATTTAAGTTAAGTAATTTCACTTAAATGACAATTAATAGGTAATTTTCATTGCCATTTAAGTGAAATTATTGAAATTAAATATACGAGCTTGATAAAAATGATCATTCTAGAAGAAAATTTCAGATGGCACTTAGAGGCTTTTGCATCTGAACTCTTCATATATATATATATGATTCCATCCAAATCAGCTTATCTCTGTAAAATAGCACAGCTTTTTAACTATCTGAACATACACTCTTAACATCAGTCAATCAAGCATTATATTATGATAATCAAGCACTATTTAATGATAGAACTTTAGTAATTAGAAATAAAACTTGGTAACGATGTATTAATGCATATTTGTCATTTTAAAAGATTTTTGGTCATTCAGTGTTTCTGTAAAAAAAATGGATATAGAAATAGATAATAGTAATTAAAAGATAATAATACTAGAACTAATTCTACTACTAATAACAACATACAACACACTAAGGATTGATGGGCTGCTGAGTTCATGAATATTAATCACGTTGTCAGCGTTCGCCTGAACTGATTTGCTGAAATCAAAACGGGGATGAGCGCCAGCAAATGAGATTTAGCCATTTGCGCATTAGCTCCGCCCACTACCAGAGAAACCGGCATATCTTCTGCTTGCTCTTAAAAGCGGAATAATTCCAAATGATCTCCATTTTGACAGGAAAATACAACAAAGAATATCGTTATATATCGCTGCACATCCAGTACGCTGCATTGAAATAGTACAGATCGCTTGACGGAGAGCGAAACTCTCAAGACCTAAGTCAGTGTTCACCAAGTGAAAATATATCTATACTTCTCTAACACACACACTGGCGAGTACAATCTAAGAATTTATTAGCCAATGGCTAATGATTGACGTTTAGTCGCATATGCAAGTGATTTACTCGAGGGTTGCTTGAAAATGGCTAAAGACTCATCAGCTCGGTTAGAGGGATCAGCCCAGTAAAGGTTCATGAAAGTGAATTTGTGCCTCTTTGGGATGATGGCACCACTGTTCACTTGCTGATCACGAGCTTCTGGAGGCACACAGTGAGTTTGTGAATAGGGGATCAGAGCCAGTGGTTCTGTAGGCAAACATCAGCGCATTGAGTAGCGATTGGCAACCGGTGAAAGTTTATGGCGTGTGTCTCTTCGGCTCGATAAAGACACTCTTCTGGATTCTGGATCAGTTGCAGAGGTTTGACAGTGAAGCTGGAAGGAGAGAGCATTACAATAGTCCAGTCTGGAGAGAACAAGAGCTTGGACCAGGAGTTGTGTAGCTCCGATATGAAGGGCCTGATCCTCCTCATGTTGTATAAGGCAAATCTGCAGTTCTAGCAATGTGGTGTGTGACGTTCAACTGATCGTCACAGGGTGTCTGCGGGGTCTCTAAAAAGTATTAAAAGTTGATAAATAAATTTAGAGAAAATTAAGGCCCTTACATGATATTACCATACCCTCCAAGGTATTACATTTTGTATCATCTTTTCATTATGTATATTTGTCCAAAGAATTTTAATTATCTTGTGCTTCATTCACACCGTTCTGAATTATGTTGCACAGATAAGGAGTTATCACAAACTAAGACTGTTTAGTTGTGCTATCTTAAAATCAATACATAGTAAGTTAAAGTGTCGCTGATGTAACCGGGTAAAACTTGAAGTGGCGATGAGGTCTTAAAATGTATGGAAAGAGTCTTCAAACAGGTCTTAAAAGGTATTAAATTGAACTCCATGATTCCTGTATATATGCATCAAGTCAGCTTTATTTATATAGCGCGTTTTACAATACAGGTTGTTTCAAAGCAGCTTTACAGAGATAACAGGAAAATAATGCAAATAATCAATCACGACTCCAAGGTTCCTGGCTGTCCTGGATGGAGTTATGGATGATGAGCCTATAGCTGAATGGAGAAGTTGTGCTGAAGTGTTGGATTGGCCGAGACTAATAGTAGTTCTGTCTTCACAAGGTTGAGTTGAAGCTGGTGGTCCTTCATCCAGCAAGAAATGTCCGTCAGATCCTCTGGTTGGAATGAGAGAAAGAGTTGTGTGTTGTCAGCATAGTAGTGATGGGAAAAACCATGTTTCTGAATGAAAGATCCCAGTGATGACATGTAGATGCAGAAGAGAAGCGGTCCCAGCACTGAGCCCTGAGGCACCTCACCCCTCCACGACACCCTGAAGGACTCCTGAGTTCTGCGGTTCCTGAGATGCCCTTTATCCTGAGGATTGACTGGAGGATCTGGTGGTTAACCGCGTCAAAAGCAGCAGACAGATCCAGCAAGATGAGAACTGAGGATTTGGAAGCTACTCTTTTCAGTCTCAGAGCTTCAATAACCGAGAGCAGGGCAGACTCAGTTGAGTGTCCGCTTTTGAAACCAGACTGGTTGTTGTCCAGGAGGTTGTTCTGTGCAAGAAAGATTGAGGGACTCGTTCAAGTGTCTTCACAATGAATGGAAGAAGGGATACCGGTCTGTAATTTTCTAGTGCTGGATATAGAGTGGGTTTCTTAAGCAGTGGGGTTACCGAGTCTGCTCAAATGCTTTGGGAAAAGTATCACTGTAAAGAGAGGTGTTGATGATATGAGTGAGTGCTGGTACAACTGAGGAAGAAATGGCTTGAAGGAGACGAGTGGGGATCGGGTCAAGTGGACAGGTGAAGGGCGATTGGAAAGGACGAGTTTAGAGACTTCTGCTTCCGAGAGCAGAGAGAAAGAGGGGAGAATGTGTGTGTTCGCTGTTTAGATGTGTGTCAAATTGTGGTGTGGAAAATTGCCCGCTGATGGTTGTTTTATTTATAGAGAAGTCGTCAGCTGTTAGGGTCGACAGGGTTCGTACAAGGTGCTTGAATTTTACTTTTTGAAATGTAAGTCCTGGAAAACCCTTGAGAACAGCCATATTTCAGAAAATATACTGGAAAAGTGCTTGAATTATTGAAAGACAATATATGTAAAATTAGTGTTTATTGATAAAATAGACTGTTGTAAAACAGTCTTTTCACACAAAAATGAATGCTGCAACCCGTCCGATACAGTTATAGAGCCATTTCTCACATGGTTATGAGCGTAATATTGCTCATATAAATATCCAAGTGTATGATACAGCTTTCATTCTTCAGGTCAATCATATATTCATGGAAATAAATCAGTTTGAATAAGGAAAGCAATATCTTTATCATAGTATCCTTTCAATGGTTAAAGTTTCCACCGTCATTGCATGTGCTGCACTATTTTGTTTTATTAGTTTATTTTTATTTATCTTTTTACTTTTTCTAGATTAAAAAAAATGGGAATTTTTCCTGGAAGATCCTGGAATTTCATTTTACAGTATCTGTACGAACCATCGATGGAGGAGGAGGAGGAGGGATAAGAAGAGAGGAGAAGGTTTTGAAAAGGGTGCGAGAGTCAGAAAATTTTACATTTTGTTGTGGTAGCAAGTCATTTTAGCAGTAGAGATATTAGCAGAGAAGGGAATGATACAAACCACGCTGAAAAGTGGCCTGTGGAGGAGTGTGTGTTGTGTTCTGATCATAGACTGTAAATATGGACGTAGTGTGCGTGACGTCACCCGTAGTGTTTCTGAAGAGCGTTTTCAAAGCTCAAAGTGGGCGGAGCCGGCCGTCGCCATCTTGGCAGCGTCACTCCCGGATAACCGTAAATGTGCAGCGAGGCGGATTAGCTGAGGTGACGTGACGCTAACACACAGCAGACAAACGGCTAGTAGTGACATCAGCGGCAATCCACCTGTCACTCAAGTGGCCACACCCTTAATTATGCACAACTTTAAAGGGGGGGTGAAATGCTCATTTTCACTCAATCTCCTGTTAATCTTGAGTACCTATAGAGTAGTATTGCATCATTCATATCTCCAAAAAGTCTTTAGTTTTATTATATTTATAAGTGAAAGATAGACCGTACCGAGTCTTTCCGGAAAAAACCGAGCGGCTGGGGGCGGGCCGTGTGGGCGATGTGCTAAAGCTGTGCTAACGCGCCGAGCTAGTAACGTTAACAACACACAGAGACATTTGTTCAACAGTTTTACTCACCGCCTGCGGTTCCAACGCACGACTGCGGACCTTTATCATTGTGACTGCTCGATCCTTAAGCATTAGACGATCTGCAAATCCGTGATCTGGGCTTTGTTTATAAAACAATCATCGTCGAAATGCAGGGAAACAGTCTTGCTCAACTCGTTTTTGCCCCGGAAAAACAAACTGCATCCACTATTCCCTTAACGCTGGGTTCTTTGGGAATCTGTGCAGGTTTGTCTTGCCCTGGCAACCAAAAACCCACTTCTTTGGTGACACTGACTTCCCTAAAGCCGAGCAGAGCGCTTAGATGAGGTACTGCTTTCGCTCTCTTGCTCTGGTCTACGAGTGCGCGCGCGCCCGCGATCTTACCGGAGAAGTGCCCTTAGGACCCGTATAAGGAAATTCCGTTACATCTGACGTCACACATGCCCATACTCGAAAAAAACTTTCCGAAACTTGTGACAAACCGGAAGGACAATTTTTGGCACAGAAATACTCCTTCAAACGTACAATTTAATTTTTGAAACTTTGTCCATGTTTAGCATGGGAATCCAACTCTTTAACAGTGTAAAAAACTCAGTATGCATGAAATAGCATTTCACCCCCCCTTTAAGGCTTAATATCATTTAAATGGATGAGTTATAAAAATATTCACCCCGTTCACAGTCGTCATGAAGGGCAGAATTTGCTACAGTCAAATTAAAAATTAGACTATTTTTGACACCAGATATCATGTTTGATATTTTTTTACTAGTGTGATCAGGACACTATAGTTCATTTATGTAAGCAAGGATAGAAAAATAAAGTAAACTGTGACATATTATACCCAAAAATTCTTAATACAGCGACTAACAGTGAAAGTGTGGGAGCAGAAATGATTGGGACACTTTGAGCTGATCATGTTCTGCTGAAGTGTGTTGTCTTTAATTGCTAATGCTCTTTTCACACACAGACTGAACACAATGAAGCATTGCTTGGTGATTGGTTGAGCTAAACTGGTATTATCTAATTGGGTAGTTAAATTTAACAGCTGACAGATATTCAACATAATTCATGTGTGAGACAGTCTAACAGAAGGACGGACAAAACCAGTCAAATATCAACTGAGTTCATTACTCATATTTTATTACCATTTTCTACATTATAGCGAATAAACTGTGATAATGTGAGAAATGTTGAAGGTGTCTGAATACATTTTGGTTTGACTATATATAAACCAAACCCACTTTTTGCACCAGACTGTAAACATGTTTTATTCTGCTGTAAAGTTGGGTATTTTAACATGGGGCTCTATGGGATTGAGTCTCTTCTGCAGCCGGCCTCTAGTGGCCAGTGGATGAACTGCAGTTTAACTCACTTCAGTGTTGATTCACGAGAGAGAGAGACCAGAAGGTTGAGGTTAAGAGTGAGCAGAAAGTGATCTGAGGTGTAGTGAGTGTCCAGTGTGTGGTCAGTAGAGCATGTAAATAAGGTCAAAATGTGATTGTGAGAAGCAGCAGTAGAGACTGGTTTGAGGTCGAACGAGGCGAGTGTGGAAATCAGGAGTTTAGACTGATAACAGGCCATAGTCCGTCATGTTAGTCAAGCTTTCCTGCACTAAAAACAGCGATTACAGCACCAGACATCGTACTGACGCCATGCACATCACATTTAATCATAATAATAATGATGATAATAATAATAAACTTTATTTTATATCGTAGATTCTCAAAGCGCTGTACACTAAATAAACAGTACGTAGATCATTCATCAATATAAACCCATGCATTAAAGTTGTAAAGAGCAAAAGTCAACAAGCAAACGCTAGTCTAAAAAACTGCATAGTGAGATTGATATTAATAATCAGACGACAGCAGAACTGTGATTTTATGACGGATTTAGTTTCTAGTTTTACTAGTAGGTGGTGCTTTTCACAATTTGTGGCAACAGCAAATAGTGAGTTTTGTTTTAAAACCAAATCTTTTATTTGTTTTTTTATATCATTTTTTAGGGCCCGAGCACCGATGGTGTGAGGACCCTCTTGGAATTGCTCTGTTTATTAGGGCCCGAGCACCGATGGTGTGAGGACCCTCTTGGAATTGCTCTGTTTATTATTATTATTATTATTCTTCTCCGCATTTAATTGCATTTTTGAGGGCCTAAACATGCTCGAAAACTCACAAAACTTTGCACACGCGTCAGAACTGGCGAAAATTTACATCTGATATAGGTTTCAGAATTGGACGGGGCAAAATGGCTCGATAGCGCCACCTATAAAAGTTCAACGGAGTGCGCCTCCCGCAACGTTCCACGTACGTGCACGAAATTCGGTACATACATGTAATGACCTAATACCTACAAAAAAGTCTCTTGGAGCATAGCCCTAAACACAACAGGAAGTCAGCCATTTTGAACTTCCTCTCAGATTTTTGTGCAGTTTTTGCCATTTTCAGGCCTCGTACTTTAACGAACTCCTCCTACAGTTTTAATCTGATCATCTTCAAATTTGGTGAGTGTAATCTTAAGGCCTTTGCGACGTTAAATTGCGAAGATCTTGAGTTTTCGTCGAAGGGCGGGTCCTCGGCGGCCTGACAAATTTCGATGTTTCACCATGAAACAGGAAGTTGCTGTAACTCAGGCATGGAATGTCCAATCTGCCCCAAACTTCACACGTTTGATAAGAGTTCTGTCCTGAACACATGACCATGCTCATATTCAGTTATAGTCATAGCGCCACCTGCTGGCAACAGGAAGTGACATGTTTAACACTGTTATGGACTCCTAATAACATATAAAAAAGTGCCAGCAAGTGCTAAACATGCTAACAACATACTAGAAGCATGCTAAAACATGCTAGCAAACTCTTAGCTAAATGCTAAAGAATGATATTACTGCAATTAAATAGGAATTTGCTGTAACTCAGGCATGGAATGTCCAATCTGCCCCAAACTTCACACTTTTGATAAGCGTTCTGTCCTGAACACATGACCAATGCTTATATTCAATTACAGTCATAGCGCCACCTGCTGGCAACAGGAAGTGACATGTTTAACACTGTTATGGACTCCTAATAACATAAAAAAGTGCCAGCAAGTGTTAAACATGCTAACAACATACTAGAAACATGCTAAAACATGCTAGCAAACTCTTAGCTAAGTGCTAAAGCATGCTATTATTGCAATTAAATTGGAATTTGCTGTAACTCAGGCATGGAATGTCCAATCTGCCACAAACTTCACACTTTTGATAAGAGTCATGGCCTGAACACATCTACATGAGAATGTTCAGTTATAGTAATAGCGCCACCTACTGGCAACAGGAAGTGATGTTTAACATGTTGATGCCGTTCTAGCAACATGTTAAAAATGCCATTGAGTTCTAAACATGCTAGAAACATGTTAAAACATGCTAACAATGCTTAGCTAAGTGCTAAAGAATGCTAATTCAATGAAACATGACTTTGTTGTTACTCAAGAAGGCAATGTCCAATTTGCACCAAACTTCACACGTTTGATAAGAGTTCTGTCCTGAACACACATCCATGCTCATATTCAGTTATAGTCATAACGCCACCTACTGGCAACAGAAACTGACATGGTTAACACAGTAATGCAGTACTAACCACATAATTATTGTGTACTGAGCATGCTAGAAACAGACTAAACATGCTAGCAACACTTAGCTGAGTCATGAAGCATGCTATTATCACCATTATACAAAACATTTTGTAACTGACTTTGACATACTCTTACTATATATACCTCCTTAAATGTACATTTCCCAACCATGCTCTGTCTTCCTAAAGCCACCGAGTGTTGATGGCACGGGTGCGAGGGCCCTTTCATCGCTGCTTGCAGCTTTAATTATTATTATTATTATTCTTCTCCGCATTGAATTGCATTTTTGAGGGCCTAAACATGCGCGAAAACTCACGAAACTTTGCACACGCGTCAGAACTGGCGAAAATTTACATCTGATATAGGTTTCAGAATTGGACGGGGCAAAATGGCTCGATAGCGCCACCTATAAAAGTTCAACGGAGTGCGCCTCCTGCAACGTTCCACGTACGTGCACGAAATTCGGTACATACGTGTAATGACCTAATACCTACAAAAAAGTCGCTTGGAGCATAGCCCTAAACACAACAGGAAGTCAGCCATTTTGAACTTCCTCTCAGATTTTTGTGCAGTTTTTGCCATTTTCAGGCCTCGTACTTTAACGAACTCCTCCTACAGTTTTAATCTGATCATCTTCAAATTTGGTGAGTGTAATCTTAAGGCCTTTGCGACGTTAAATTGCGAAGATCTTGAGTTTTCGTCGAAGGGCGGGTCCTCGGCGGCCTTACAAATTTCGATGTTTCGCCATGAAACAGGAAGTTGCTGTAACTCAGGCATGGAATGTCCAATCTCCCCCAAACTTCACACGTTTGATAAGAGTTCTGTCCTGAACACATGGCCATGCTCATATTCAGTTATAGTCATAGCGCCACCTGCTGGCAACAGGAAGTGACATGTTTAACACTGTTATGGACTCCTAATAACATATAAAAAAGTGCCAGCAAGTGCGAAACATGCTAACAACATACTAGAAGCATGCTAAAACATGCTAGCAAACTCTTAGCTAAGTGCTAAAGCATGCTATTATTGCAATTAAATAGGAATTTGCTGTAACTCAGGCATGGAATGTCCAATCTGCCCCAAACTTCACACTTTTGATAAGCGTTCTGTCCTGAACACATCTACATGATAATATTCAGTTATAGTAATAGCGCCACCTACTGGCAACAGGAAGTGTCATGTTTAACACGTTGATGCCATTCTAGCAACATGTTAAAAATGCCATTGAGGTCTAAACATGCTAGAAACATGTTAAAACATGCTAGCAATACTTAGCTAAGTGCTAAAGCATGCTAATTCAATGAAACAGGATGTTGTTGTTACTCAAGAAGGCAATGTCCAATATGCGCCAAACTTCACACTTTTAATAAACGTTCTGTCCTGAACACATGACCATGCTCATATTCAGTTACAGTCATAGTGCCACCTGCTGGCAACAGGAAGTGACATGTTAAACACTGTTGTGGACATATAAAAACATATAAAAAAAGTGCCAGCAAGTGCTAAACATGCTAACAACATACTAGAAACATGCTAAAACATGCTAGCAAACACTTAGCTAAGTGCTAAAGCATGCTATTGCTGCAATTAAATAGGAATTTGCTGTAACACAGGCATGGAATGTCCAATCTGCCCCAAACTTCACACGTTTGATAAGAGTCATGGCCTGAACACATCTACATGAGAATATTCAGTTATAGTAATAGCGCCACCTGCTGTCAACAGGAAGTGACATGTTTAACACTGTTGTGGTCTCCTAATAACATATATAAAAGAGCCAGCAAGTGCTAAACAGGTTAGCAACATACTAGAAACATGCTAGCAAACACTTAGCTAAGTGATAAAGCATGCTATTACTGCAATTAAATAGGAATTTGCTGTAACTCAGGCATGGAACGTCCAATCTGCCCCAAACTTCACATGTTTGATAAGAATCATGGCCTGAACGCATGCCTATGCTCAAATTCAGTTATAGTAATAGCGCCACCTACTGGCAACAGGAAGTGACATGTTTAACACGTTGATGCCGTTCTAGCAACATGTTAAAAATGCCATTGAGTTCTAAACATGCTAGAAACATATTAAAACATGCTAGCAATACTTAGCTAAGTGCTAAAGCATGCTAATTCAATGAAACAGGACTTTGTTGTTACTCAAGAAGGCAATGTACAATCTACCCCAAACGTCACACGTTTGATAAGAGTTATCTCTTGAACACATGTCCATGCTCATATTTAGTTATAGTCGTAGCGCCACCTGCTGGCAACAGGAAGTGACGTTTAACACTGTTCTTGACTCCTAATAACATATAAAAAAATGCCAGTAGGTGCTAAACATCCTACCAACATACTAGAGACATGCTAAAACATAATAGCAAACACTTAGCTAAGTGCTAAAGAATGATATTACTGCAATTAAATATGAATTTGCTGTAACTCAGGCATGGAATGTCCAATCTGCCCCAAACTTCACACTTTTGATAAGCGTTCTGTCCTGAACACATGACCATGCTTATATTCAGTTACAGTCATAGCGCCACCTGCTGGCAACAGGAAGTGACATGTTTAACACTGTTGTGGACTCCTAATAACATATAAAAAAGTGCCAGCAAGTGTTAAACATGCTAACAACATACTAGAAACATGCTAAAACATGCTAGCAAACTCTTAGCCAAGTGCTAAAGCATGCTATTATTGCAATTAAATAGGAATTTGCTGTAACTCAGGCATGGAATGTCCAATCTGCCCCAAACTTCACACTTTTGATAAGAGTCATGGCCTGAACACATCTACATGAGAATGTTCAGTTATAGTAATAGCGCCACCAACTGGCAACAGGAAGTGACATGTTTAACACGTTGATGCCGTTCTAGCAACATGTTAAAACATGCTAACAATGCTTAGCTAAGTTCTAAAGAATGCTAATTCAATGAAACATGACTTTGTTGTTACTCAAGAAGGCAATGTCCAATTTGCACCAAACTTCACACGTTTGATAAGAGTTCTGTCCTGAACACACATCCATGCTCATATTCAGTTATAGTCATAACGCCACCTACTGGCAACAGAAACTGACATGGTTAACACAGTAATGCAGTACTAACCACATAATTATTGTGTACTAAGCATGCTAGAAACAGACTGAACATGCTAGCAACACTTAGCTGAGTCATGAAGCATGCTATTATCACCATTATACAAAACATTTTGTAACTGACTTTGACATACTCTTACTATATATACCTCCTTAAATGTACATTTCCCAACCATGCTCTGCCTTCCTAAAGCCACCGAGTGTTGATGGCACGGGTGCGAGGGCCCTTTCATCGCTGCTTGCAGCTTTAATTATTAGGGCCCGAGCACCGATGGTGTGAGGACCCTCTTGGAATTGCTCTGTTTATTATTATTATTATTATTCTTCTCCGCATTGAATTGCATTTTTGAGGGCCTAAACATGCTCGAAAACTCACGAAACTTTGCACACGCGTCAAAACTGGCGAAAATTGACATCTGATATAGGTTTCAGAATTGGACGGGGCAAAATGGCTCGATAGCGCCACCTATAAAAGTTCAACGGAGTGCGCCTCCCGCAACGTTCCACGTACGTGCACGAAATTCGGTACATACATGTAATGACCTAATACCTACAAAAAAGTCTCTTGGAGCATAGCCCTAAACACAACAGGAAGTCAGCCATTTTGAACTTCCTCCCAGATTTTTGTGCAGTTTTTGACATTTTCAGGCCTCGTACTTTAACGAACTCCTCCTACAGTTTTAATCTGATCATCTTCAAATTTGGTGAGTGTAATCTTAAGGCCTTTGCGACGTTAAATTGCGAAGATCTTGAGTTTTCGTCGAAGGGCGGGTCCTCGGCGGCCTGACAAATTTTGATGTTTCGCCATGAAACAGGAAGTTGCTGTAACTCAGGCATGGAATGTCCAATCTGCCCCAAACTTCACACATTTGATAAGAGTTCTGTCCTGAACACATGACCATGCTCATATTCAGTTATAGTCATAGCGCCACCTGCTGGCAACAGGAAGTGACATGTTTAACACTGTTATGGACTCCTAATAACATATAAAAAAGTGCCAGCAAGTGCTAAACATGCTAACAACATACTAGAAGCATGCTAAAACATGCTAGCAAACTCTTAGCTAAGTGCTAAAGCATGCTATTATTGCAATTAAATAGGAATTTGCTGTAACTCAGGCATGGAATGTCCAATCTGCCCCAAACTTCACACTTTTGATAAGCGTTCTGTCCTGAACATATCTACATGAGAATATTCAGTTATAGTAATAGCGCCACCTACTGGTAACAGGAAGTGTCATGTTTAACACGTTGATGCCATTCTAGCAACATGTTAAAAATGCCATTGACTTCTAAACATGCTAGAAACATGTTAAAACATGCTAGCAATACTTAGCTAAGTGCTAAAGCATGCTAATTCAATGAAACAGGATGTTGTTGTTACTCAAGAAGGCAATGTCCAATCTGCGCCAAACTTCACACTTTTAATAAACGTTCTGTCCTGAACACATGACCATGCTCATATTCAGTTACAGTCATAGTGCCACCTGCTGGCAACAGGAAATGACATGTTAAACACTGTTGTGGACATATAAAAACATATAAAAAAAAGTGCCAGAAAGTGCTAAACATGCTAACAACATACTAGAAACATGCTAAAACATGCTAGCAAACACTTAGCTAAGTGTTAAAGCATGCTATTGCTGCAATTAAATAGGAATTTGCTGTAACACAGGCATGGAATGTCCAATCTGCCCCAAACTTCACACGTTTGATAAGAGTCATGGCCTGAACACATCTACATGAGAATATTCAGTTATAGTAATAGCGCCACCTGCTGTCAACAGGAAGTGACATGTTTAACACTGTTGTGGTCTCCTAATAACATATATAAAAGAGCCAGCAAGTGCTAAACAGGTTAGCAACATACTAGAAACATGCTAGCAAACACTTAGCTAAGTGCTAAAGCATGCTATTACTGCAATTAAATAGGAATTTGCTGTAACTCAGGCATGGAATGTCCAATCTGCCCCAAACTTCACATGTTTGATAAGAATCATGGCCTGAACACATGTCTATGCTCAAATTCAGTTATAGTAATAGCGCCACCTACTGGCAACAGGAAGTGACATGTTTAACACGTTGATGCCGTTCTAGCAACATGTTAAAAATGCCATTGAGTTCTAAACATGCTAGAAACATATTAAAACATGCTAGCAATACTTAGCTAAGTGCTAAAGCATGCTAATTCAATGAAACAGGACTTTGTTGTTACTCAAGAAGGCAATGTACAATCTACCCCAAACGTCACACGTTTGATAAGAGTTATCTCTTGAACACATGTCCATGCTCATATTTAGTTATAGTCATAGCGCCACCTGCTGGCAACAGGAAGTGACGTTTAACACTGTTCTTGACTCCTAATAACATATAAAAAAATGCCAGTAGGTGCTAAACATCCTACCAACATACTAGAGACATGCTAAAACATACTAGCAAACACTTAGCTAAGTGCTAAAGAATGATATTACTGCAATTAAATATGAATTTGCTGTAACTCAGGCATGGAATGTCCAATCTGCCCCAAACTTCACACTTTTGATAAGCGTTCTGTCCTGAACACATGACCATGCTTATATTCAGTTACAGTCATAGCGCCACCTGCTGGCAACAGGAAGTGACATGTTTAACACTGTTATGGACTCCTAATAACATATAAAAAAGTGCCAGCAAGTGTTAAACATGCTAACAACATACTAGAAACATGCTAAAACATGCTAGCAAACTCTTAGCCAAGTGCTAAAGCATGCTATTATTGCAATTAAATAGGAATTTGCTGTAACTCAGGCATGGAATGTCCAATCTGCCCCAAACTTCACACTTTTGATAAGAGTCATGGCCTGAACACATCTACATGAGAATGTTCAGTTATAGTAATAGCGCCACCAACTGGCAACAGGAAGTGACATGTTTAACACGTTGATGCCGTTCTAGCAACATGTTAAAAATGCCATTGAGTTCTAAACATGCTAGAAACATGTTAAAACATGCTTAAATGCTTAGCTAAGTTCTAAAGAATGCTAATTCAATGAAACATGACTTTGTTGTTACTCAAGAAGGCAATGTCCAATTTGCACCAAACTTCACACGTTTGATAAGAGTTCTGTCCTGAACACACATCCATGCTCATATTCAGTTATAGTCATAACGCCACCTACTGGCAACAGAAACTGACATGGTTAACACAGTAATGCAGTACTAACCACATAATTATTGTGTACTGAGCATGCTAGAAACAGACTAAACATGCTAGCAACACTTAGCTGAGTCATGAAGCATGCTATTATCACCATTATACAAAACATTTTGTAACTGACTTTGACATACTCTTACTATATATCCCTCCTTAAATGTACATTTCCCAACCATGCTCTGCCTTCCTAAAGCCACCGAGTGTTGATGGCACGGGTGCGAGGGCCCTTTCATCGCTGCTTGCAGCTTTAATTATTATTATTATTATTCTTCTCCGCATTTAATTGCATTTTTGAGGGCCTAAACATGCTCGAAAACTCACGAAACTTTGCACACGCGTCAGAACTGGCGAAAATTTACATCTGATATAGGTTTCAGAATTGGACGGGGCAAAATGGCTCGATAGCGCCACCTATAAAAGTTCAACGGAGTGCGCCTCCCGCAACGTTCCACGTACGTGCACGAAATTCGGTACATACATGTAATGACCTAATACCTACAAAAAAGTCTCTTGGAGCATAGCCCTAAACACAACAAGAAGTCAGCCATTTTGAACTTCCTCTCAGATTTTTGTGCAGTTTTTGCCATTTTCAGGCCTCGTACTTTAACGAACTCCTCCTACAGTTTTAATCTGATCATCTTCAAATTTGGTGAGTGTAATCTTAAGGCCTTTGCGACGTTAAATTGCGAAGATCTTGAGTTTTCGTCAAAGGGCGGGTCCTCGGCGGCCTGACAAATTTCGATGTTTCGCCATGAAACAGGAAGTTGCTGTAACTCAGGCATGGAATGTCCAATCTGCCCCAAACTTCACACTTTTGATAAGCGTTCTGTCCTGAACACATGACCATGCTCATATTCAGTTACAGTCATAGCGCCACCTGCTGGCAACAGGAAGTGACATGTTTAACACTGATATGGACTCCTAATAACATATAAAAAAGTGCCAGCAAGTGCTAAACATGCTAACAACATAATAGAAGCATGCTAAAACATGCTAGCAAACTCTTAGCTAAGTGCTAAAGCATGCTATTATTGCAATTAAATAGGAATTTGCTGTAACTCAGGCATGGAATGTCCAATCTGCCCCAAACTTCACACTTTTGATAAGCGTTCTGTCCTGAACACATCTACATGAGAAAATTCAGTTATAGTAATAGCGCCACCTACTGGTAACAGGAAGTGACATGTTTAACACTCTTGTGGTCTCCTAATAACATATAAAAAAGAGCCAACAAGTGTTAAACAGGTTAGCAACATACTAGAAACATGCTAGCAAACACTTAGCTAAGTGCTAAAGCATGCTATTACTGCAATTAAATAGGAATTTGCTGTAACTCAGGCATGTAATGTCCAATCTGCCCCAAACTTCACACATTTGATAAGAATCATGGCCTGATCACATGTCTATGCTCAAATTCAGTTATAGTAATAGCACCACCTACTGGCAACAGGAAGTGACATGTTTAACACTTTGATGCCGTTCTAGCAACATGTTAAAAATGCCATTGAGTTCTATACATGCTAGAAACATGTTAAAACATGCTAGCAGTACTTAGCTAAGTGCTAAACCATGCTAATTCAATGAAACAGGACTTTGTTGTTACTCAAGAAGGCAATGTACAATCTACCCCAAACTTCACACGTTTGATAAGAGTTATCTCTTGAACACATGTCCATGCTCATATTTAGTTATAGTCATAGCGCCACCTGCTGGCAACAGGAAGTGACGTTTAACACTGTTCTTGACTCCTAATAACATATAAAAAAATGCAAGTAGGTGCTAAACATCCTACCAACATACTAGAGACTTGCTAAAACATACTAGCAAACACTTAGCTAAGTGCTAAAGAATGATATTACTGCAATTAAATATGAATTTGCTGTAACTCAGGCAAGGAATGTCCAATCTGCCCCAAACTTCACACTTTTGATAAGCGTTCTGTCCTGAACACATGATCATGCTTACAGTCATAGCGCCACCTGCTGGCAGCAGGAAGTGACATGTTTAACACTGTTATGGACTCCTAATAACATATAAAAAAGTGCCAGCAAGTGCTAAACATGCTAACAACATACTAGAAACATGCTAAAACATGCTAGCAAACTCTTAGCTAAGTGCTAAAGCATGCTATTATTGCAATTAAATAGGAATTTGCTGTAATTCAGGCATGGAATGTCCAATCTGCCCCAAACTTCACACATTTGATAAGAATCATGGCCTGAACACATGTCTATGCTCAAATTCAGTTATAGTAATAGCGCCACCTACTGGCAACAGGAAGTGACATGTTTAACACTTTTATGCCGTTCTAGCAACATGTTAAAAATGCCATTGAGTTCTAAACATGCTAGAAACATGTTAAAACATGCTAACAATGCTTAGCTAAGTGCTAAAGAATGTTAATTCAATGAAACATGACTTTGTTGTTACTCAAGAAGGCAATGTCCAATTTGCACCAAACTTCACACGTTTGATAAGAGTTCTGTCCTGAACACACATCCATGCTCATATTCAGTTATAGCCATAACGCCACCTACTGGCAACAGAAACTGACATGGTTAACACCGTAATGCAGTACTAACCACATAATTATTGTGTACTAAGCATGCTAGAAACAGACTAAACATGCTAGCAACACTTAGCTGAGTCATGAAGCATGCTATTATCACCATTATACAAAACATTTTGTAACTGACTTTGACATACTCTTACTATATATACCTCCTTAAATGTACATTTCCCAACCATGCTCTGTCTTCCTAAAGCCACCGAGTGTTGATGGCACGGGTGCGAGGGCCCTTTCATCGCTGCTTGCAGCTTTAATTAGGGCCCGAGCACCGATGGTGTGAGGACCCTCTTGGAATTGCTCTGTTTATTATTAGGGCCCGAGCACCGATGGTGTGAGGACCCTCTTGGAATTGCTCTGTTTATTATTAGGGCCCGAGCACCGATGGTGTGAGGACCCTCTTGGAATTGCTCTGTTTATTAGGGCCCGAGCACCGATGGTGTGAGGACCCTCTTGGAATTGCTCTGTTTATTATTATTATTATTATTCTTCTCCGCATTGAATTGCATTTTTGAGGGCCTAAACATGCGCGAAAACTCACGAAACTTTGCACACGCGTCAGAACTGGCGAAAATTTACATCTGATATAGGTTTCAGAATTGGACGGGGCAAAATGGCTCGATAGCGCCACCTATAAAAGTTCAACGGAGTGCGCCTCCTGCAACGTTCCACGTACGTGCACGAAATTCGGTACATACGTGTAATGACCTAATACCTACAAAAAAGTCTCTTGGAGCATAGCCCTAAACACAACAGGAAGTCAGCCATTTTGAACTTCCTCTCAGATTTTTGTGCAGTTTTTGCCATTTTCAGGCCTCGTACTTTAACGAACTCCTCCTACAGTTTTAATCTGATCATCTTCAAATTTGGTGAGTGTAATCTTAAGGCCTTTGCGACGTTAAATTGCGAAGATCTTGAGTTTTCGTCGAAGGGCGGGTCCTCGGCGGCCTTACAAATTTCGATGTTTCGCCATGAAACAGGAAGTTGCTGTAACTCAGGCATGGAATGTCCAATCTCCCCCAAACTTCACACGTTTGATAAGAGTTCTGTCCTGAACACATGGCCATGCTCATATTCAGTTATAGTCATAGCGCCACCTGCTGGCAACAGGAAGTGACATGTTTAACACTGTTATGGACTCCTAATAACATATAAAAAAGTGCCAGCAAGTGCGAAACATGCTAACAACATACTAGAAGCATGCTAAAACATGCTAGCAAACTCTTAGCTAAGTGCTAAAGCATGCTATTATTGCAATTAAATAGGAATTTGCTGTAACTCAGGCATGGAATGTCCAATCTGCCCCAAACTTCACACTTTTGATAAGCGTTCTGTCCTGAACACATCTACATGATAATATTCAGTTATAGTAATAGCGCCACCTACTGGCAACAGGAAGTGTCATGTTTAACACGTTGATGCCATTCTAGCAACATGTTAAAAATGCCATTGAGGTCTAAACATGCTAGAAACATGTTAAAACATGCTAGCAATACTTAGCTAAGTGCTAAAGCATGCTAATTCAATGAAACAGGATGTTGTTGTTACTCAAGAAGGCAATGTCCAATATGCGCCAAACTTCACACTTTTAATAAACGTTCTGTCCTGAACACATGACCATGCTCATATTCAGTTACAGTCATAGTGCCACCTGCTGGCAACAGGAAGTGACATGTTAAACACTGTTGTGGACATATAAAAACATATAAAAAAAGTGCCAGCAAGTGCTAAACATGCTAACAACATACTAGAAACATGCTAAAACATGCTAGCAAACACTTAGCTAAGTGCTAAAGCATGCTATTGCTGCAATTAAATAGGAATTTGCTGTAACACAGGCATGGAATGTCCAATCTGCCCCAAACTTCACACGTTTGATAAGAGTCATGGCCTGAACACATCTACATGAGAATATTCAGTTATAGTAATAGCGCCACCTGCTGTCAACAGGAAGTGACATGTTTAACACTGTTGTGGTCTCCTAATAACATATATAAAAGAGCCAGCAAGTGCTAAACAGGTTAGCAACATACTAGAAACATGCTAGCAAACACTTAGCTAAGTGATAAAGCATGCTATTACTGCAATTAAATAGGAATTTGCTGTAACTCAGGCATGGAACGTCCAATCTGCCCCAAACTTCACATGTTTGATAAGAATCATGGCCTGAACGCATGCCTATGCTCAAATTCAGTTATAGTAATAGCGCCACCTACTGGCAACAGGAAGTGACATGTTTAACACGTTGATGCCGTTCTAGCAACATGTTAAAAATGCCATTGAGTTCTAAACATGCTAGAAACATATTAAAACATGCTAGCAATACTTAGCTAAGTGCTAAAGCATGCTAATTCAATGAAACAGGACTTTGTTGTTACTCAAGAAGGCAATGTACAATCTACCCCAAACGTCACACGTTTGATAAGAGTTATCTCTTGAACACATGTCCATGCTCATATTTAGTTATAGTCATAGCGCCACCTGCTGGCAACAGGAAGTGACGTTTAACACTGTTCTTGACTCCTAATAACATATACAAAAATGCCAGTAGGTGCTAAACATCCTACCAACATACTAGAGACATGCTAAAACATAATAGCAAACACTTAGCTAAGTGCTAAAGAATGATATTACTGCAATTAAATATGAATTTGCTGTAACTCAGGCATGGAATGTCCAATCTGCCCCAAACTTCACACTTTTGATAAGCGTTCTGTCCTGAACACATGACCATGCTTATATTCAGTTACAGTCATAGCGCCACCTGCTGGCAACAGGAAGTGACATGTTTAACACTGTTGTGGACTCCTAATAACATATAAAAAAGTGCCAGCAAGTGTTAAACATGCTAACAACATACTAGAAACATGCTAAAACATGCTAGCAAACTCTTAGCCAAGTGCTAAAGCATGCTATTATTGCAATTAAATAGGAATTTGCTGTAACTCAGGCATGGAATGTCCAATCTGCCCCAAACTTCACACTTTTGATAAGAGTCATGGCCTGAACACATCTACATGAGAATGTTCAGTTATAGTAATAGCGCCACCAACTGGCAACAGGAAGTGACATGTTTAACACGTTGATGCCGTTCTAGCAACATGTTAAAACATGCTAACAATGCTTAGCTAAGTTCTAAAGAATGCTAATTCAATGAAACATGACTTTGTTGTTACTCAAGAAGGCAATGTCCAATTTGCACCAAACTTCACATGTTTGATAAGAGTTCTGTCCTGAACACACATCCATGCTCATATTCAGTTATAGTCATAACGCCACCTACTGGCAACAGAAACTGACATGGTTAACACAGTAATGCAGTACTAACCACATAATTATTGTGTACTAAGCATGCTAGAAACAAACTGAACATGCTAGCAACACTTAGCTGAGTCATGAAGCATGCTATTATCACCATTATACAAAACATTTTGTAACTGACTTTGACATACTCTTACTATATATACCTCCTTAAATGTACATTTCCCAACCATGCTCTGCCTTCCTAAAGCCACCGAGTGTTGATGGCACGGGTGCGAGGGCCCTTTCATCGCTGCTTGCAGCTTTAATTATTATTATTCTTCTTCTTCTCCGCATTGAATTGCATTTTTGAGGGCCTAAACATGCGCGAAAACTCACGAAACTTTGCACACGCGTCAGAACTGGCGAAAATTTACATCTGATATAGGTTTCAGAATTGGACGGGGCAAAACGGCTCGATAGCGCCACCTATAAAAGTTCAACGGAGTGCGCCTCCCGCAACGTTCCACGTACGTGCACGAAATTCGGTACATACATGTAATGACCTAATACCTACAAAAAAGTCTCTTGGAGCATAGCCCTAAACACAACAGGAAGTCAGCCATTTTGAACTTCCTCTCAGATTTTTGTGCAGTTTTTGCTATTTTCAGGCCTCGTACTTTAACGAACTCCTCCTACAGTTTTAATCTGATCATCTTCAAATTTGGTGAGTGTAATCTTAAGGCCTTTGCGACGTTAAATTGCGAAGATCTTGAGTTTTCGTCAAAGGGCGGGTCCTCGGCGACCTGACAAATTTCGATGTTTCGCCATGAAACAGGAAGTTGCTGTAACTCAGGCATGGAATGTCCAATCTGCCCCAAACTTCACACTTTTGATAAGCGTTCTGTCCTGAACACATGACCATGCTCATATTCAGTTACAGTCATAGCGCCACCTGCTGGCAACAGGAAGTGACATGTTTAACACTGTTATGGACTCCTAATAACATATAAAAAAGTGCCAGCAAGTGCTAAACATGCTAACAACATACTAGAAGCATGCTAAAACATGCTAGCAAACTCTTAGCTAAGTGCTAAAGCATGCTATTATTGCAATTAAATAGGAATTTGCTGTAACTCAGGCATGGAATGTCCAATCTGCCCCAAACTTCACACTTTTGATAAGCGTTCTGTCCTGAACACATCTACATGAGAACATTCAGTTATAGTAATAGCGCCACCTACTGGTAACAGGAAGTGTCATGTTTAACACGTTGATGCCATTCTAGCAACATGTTAAAAATGCCATTGACTTCTAAACATGCTAGAAACATGTTAAAACATGCTAGCAATACTTAGCTAAGTGCTAAAGCATGCTAATTCAATGAAACAGGATGTTGTTGTTACTCAAGAAGGCAATGTCCAATCTGCGCCAAACTTCACACTTTTAATAAACATTCTGTCCTGAACACATGACCATGCTCATATTCAGTTACAGTCATAGTGCCACCTGCTGGCAACAGGAAGTGACATGTTAAACACTGTTGTGGACATATAAAAACGTATAAAAAAAGTGCCAGCAAGTGCTTAACATGCTAACAACATACTAGAAACATGCTAAAACATGCTAGCAAACACTTAGCTAAGTGTTAAAGCATGCTATTGCTGCAATTAAATAGGAATTTGCTGTAACACAGGCATGGAATGTCCAATCTGCCCCAAACTTCACACGTTTGATAAGAGTCATGGCCTGAACACGTGTCTATGCTCAAATTCAGTTATAGTAATAGCGCCACCTACTGGCAACAGGAAGTGACATGTTTAACACTCTTGTGGTCTCCTAATAACATATAAAAAAGAGCCAGCAAGTGCTAAACAGGTTAGCAACATACTAGAAACATGCTAGCAAACACTTAGCTAAGTACTAAAGCATGCTATTACTGCAATTAAATAGGAATTTGCTGTAACTCAGGCATGGAATGTCCAATCTGCCCCAAACTTCACACGTTTGATAAGAATCATGGCCTGAACACATGTCTATGCTAAAATTCAGTTATAGTAATAGCGCCACCTACTGGCAACAGGAAGTGACATGTTTAACACATTGATGCCGTTCTAGCAACATGTTAAAAATGCCATTGAGTTCTAAACATGCTAGAAACATATTAAAACATGCTAGCAATACTTAGCTAAGTGCTAAAGCATGCTGATTCAATGAAACAGGACTTTGTTGTTACTCAGGAAGGCAATGTAAGAGTTATCTCTTGAGTTATCTCTTATCTCTTGAACACATGTCCATGCTCATATTTAGTTAGTCATAGCGCCACCTGCTGGCAACATGAAGTGACGTTTAACACTGTTCTTGACTCCTAATAACATAAAAAAATGCCAGTAGGTGCTAAACATCCTACCAACATACTAGAGACATGTTAAAACATACTAGCAAACACTTAGCTAAGTGCTAAAGAATGATATTACTGCAATTAAATATGAATTTGCTGTAACTCAGGCATGGAATATCCAATTTGCCCCAAACTTCACACGTTTGATAAGAGTTCTGTACTGAACACATGACCATGCTCATATTCAGTTATAGTCATAATGCCACCTGCTGGCAACAGGAAGTGACGTTTAACACTATTGTGGTCTCCTAATAACATAAAAAAGTGCCAGCAGGTGTTAAACAGGCTAGCAACATACTAGAAAGATGCTAAAACATGCTATCAAACACTTAGCTAAGTGCTAAAGCATGCTATTATTGCAATTAAATAGGAATTTGCTGTAACTCAGGCATGGAATGTCCAATCTGCCCCAAACTTCACACTTTTGATAAGAGTCATGGCCTGAACACATCTACATGAGAATGTTCAGTTATAGTAATAGCGCCACCTACTGGCAACAGGAAGTGACATGTTTAACACGTTGATGCCGTTCTAGCAACATGTTAAAAATGCCATTGAGTTCTAAACATGCTAGAAACATGTTAAAACATGCTAACAATGCTTAGCTAAGTGCTAAAGAACGCTAATTCAATGAAACATGACTTTGTTGTTACTCAAGAAGGCAATGTCCAATTTGCACCAAACTTCACACGTTTGATAAGAGTTCTGTCCTGAACACACATCCATGCTCATATTCAGTTATAGTCATAACGCAACCTACTGGCAACAGAAACTGACATGGTTAACACAGTAATGCAGTACTAACCACATAATTATTGTGTACTAAGCATGCTAGAAACAGACTAAACATGCTAGCAACACTTAGCTGAGTCATGAAGCATGCTATTATCACCATTATACAAAACATTTTGTAACTGACTTTGACATACTCTTACTATATATACCTCCTTAAATGTACATTTCCCAACCATGCTCTGTCTTCCTAAAGCCACAGAGTGTTGATGGCACGGGTGCGAGGGCCCTTTCATCGCTGCTTGCAGCTTTAATTATTAGGGCCCGAGCACCGATGGTGAGAGGACCCTATTGTTTTTGCTCCGTTTATTATTATTCTTCTTCTTCTTCTCCAAAGTGAATCGCTTTTTAGAGGGCCTAAACATGCTCGAAAACTCATGAAACTTTGCACACGCTTCAGAAGTGGTGAAAATTTACGTGTGATATGGTTTTCAGAATTGGGGGGGGCAAATTCGGTAAATTATTGCCCCCACATTTTGCCCCGGCTCCTGGTTTCATGTACAGGTATGAAATTTGGTACATACATGTAATGACCCAATACCTACAGAAAAGTCTCTTGGAGCATAGCCCTAAACACAACAGGAAGTGAGCTATTTTGAACTTCCTCCTAGATTTTGGGCATTTTTCGGAATTTCCTGATGTTGTACTTTAACGAACTCCTCCTACAGATTTGATTTGATCCTCTTCAAATTTGGTGAGTGTAATCTTAAGGCCTTTGTGACGTTAAATTGCGAAGATCTAGAGTTTTCGTCGAAGGGTGTGCCCTCGGCGGCCTGACAAACGTTCACCCAATTTCGGCCTTCTGGTGATATACATGATCAGATAAGTTCAATATTAATGTTGAATGCAGTTCCGATGTTGCTAGGCAACCACAGACAGCCTGCAGTAGCTCAGCCATACAATTTCCAATCTGTCCCAAACTTCACATGTTTGATAAGAGTCCTGTCCTGAACACATGACCATGCTCATATTTGGTTATAGCAATAGCGCCATCTGCTGGTAGCAGGAAGTGTGGCAAATACAAAACATGCTCGAAAAATCATGAAACTTTGCACACGCCTCAGAAGTGGTGAAAATTTACGTGTGATATGGTTTTCAGAATTGGGGGGGGCAAATTCGGTAAATTATTGCCCCCACATTTTGCCCCGGCTCCTGGTTTCACGTACAGGTATGAAATTTGGTACATGCATGTATTGACCCAATACCTACAGAAAAGTCTCTTGGAGCATAGCCCTAAACACAACAGGAAGTGATCTATTTTGAACTTCCTCCAAGATTTTGGACATTTTTCGTAATTTCCTGATGTTGTACTTTAACGTACTCCTCCTACAGTTTTGATCTGATCCTCTTCAAATTTGGTGAGTGTAATCTTAAGGCATTTCCTAAAGGCGCCGGGTGGCGGTGGCAGGGGTGCGAGGGCCCTTTTCATCGCTGCTTGCAGCTTTAATTATTATTATTATTATTATTCTTCTCCGCATTTAATTGCATTTTTGAGGGCCTAAACATGCTCGAAAACTCACGAAACTTTGCACACGCGTCAGAACTGGCGAAAATTTACATCTGATATAGGTTTCAGAATTGGACGGGGCAAAATGGCTCGATAGCGCCACCTATAAAAGTTCAACGGAGTGCGCCTCCCGCAACTTTCCACGTACGTGCACGAAATTCGGTACATACATGTAATGACCTAATACCTACAAAAAAGTCTCTTGGAGCATAGCCCTAAACCCAACAGGAAGTCAGCCATTTTGAACTTCCTCCCAGATTTTTGTGCAGTTTTTGACATTTTCAGGCCTCGTACTTTAACGAACTCCTCCTACAGTTTTAATCTGATCATCTTCAAATTTGGTGAGTGTAATCTTAAGGCCTTTGCGACGTTAAATTGCGAAGATCTTGAGTTTTCGTCGAAGGGCGGGTCCTCGGCGGCCTGACAAATTTTGATGTTTCGCCATGAAACAGGAAGTTGCTGTAACTCAGGCATGGAATGTCCAATCTGCCCCAAACTTCACACATTTGATTAGAGTTCTGTCCTGAACACATGACCATGCTCATATTCAGTTATAGTCATAGCGCCACCTGCTGGCAACAGGAAGTGACATGTTTAACACTGTTATGGACTCCTAATAACATATAAAAAAGTGCCAGCAAGTGCTAAACATGCTAACAACATACTAAAAGCATGCTAAAACATGCTAGCAAACTCTTAGCTAAGTGCTAAAGCATGCTATTATTGCAATTAAATAGGAATTTGCTGTAACTCAGGCATGGAATGTCCAATCTGCCCCAAACTTCACACTTTTGATAAGCGTTCTGTCCTGAACATATCTACATGAGAATATTCAGTTATAGTAATAGCGCCACCTACTGGTAACAGGAAATGTCATGTTTAACACGTTGATGCCATTCTAGCAACATGTTAAAAATGCCATTGACTTCTAAACATGCTAGAAACATGTTAAAACATACTAGCAATACTTAGCTAAGTGCTAAAGCATGCTAATTCAATGAAACAGGACTTTGTTGTTACTCAAGAAGGCAATGTACAATCTACCCCAAACGTCACACGTTTGATAAGAGTTATCTCTTGAACACATGTCCATGCTCATATTTAGTTATAGTCATAGCGCCACCTGCTGGCAACAGGAAGTGACGTTTAACACTGTTCTTGACTCCTAATAACATATAAAAAAATGCCAGTAGGTGCTAAACATCCTACCAACATACTATAGACATGCTAAAACATACTAGAAAACACTTAGCTAAGTGCTAAAGAATGATATTACTGCAATTAAATATGAATTTGCTGTAACTCAGGCATGGAATGTCCAATCTGCCCCAAACTTCACACTTTTGATAAGCGTTCTGTCCTGAACACATGACCATGCTTATATTCAGTTACAGTCATAGCGCCACCTGCTGGCAACAGGAAGTGACATGTTTAACACTGTTATGGACTCCTAATAACATATAAAAAAGTGCCAGCAAGTGTTAAACATGCTAACAACATACTAGAAACATGCTAAAACATGCTAGCAAACTCTTAGCCAAGTGCTAAAGCATGCTATTATTGCAATTAAATAGGAATTTGCTGTAACTCAGGCATGGAATGTCCAATCTGCCCCAAACTTCACACTTTTGATAAGAGTCATGGCCTGAACACATCTACATGAGAATGTTCAATTATAGTAATAGCGCCACCAACTGGCAACAGGAAGTGACATGTTTAACACGTTGATGCCGTTCTAGCAACATGTTAAAAATGCCATTGAGTTCTAAACATGCTAGAAACATGTTAAAACATGCTAACAATGCTTAGCTAAGTGCTGAAGCATGCTAATTCAATGAAACATGACTTTGTTGTTACTCAAGAAGGCAATGTCCAATTTGCACCAAACTTCACACGTTTGATAAGAGTTCTGTCCTGAACACACATCCAAGCTCATATTCAGTTATAGTCATAACGCCACCTACTGGCAACAGAAACTGACATGGTTAACACAGTAATGCAGTACTAACCACATAATTATTGTGTACTAAGCATGCTAGAAACACACTAAACATGCTAGCAACACTTAGCTGAGTCATGAAGCATGCTATTATCACCATTATACAAAACATTTTGTAACTGACTTTGACATACTCTTACTATATATACCTCCTTAAATGTACATTTCCCAACCATGCTCTGTCTTCCTAAAGCCACCGAGTGTTGATGGCACGGGTGCGAGGGCCCTTTCATCGCTGCTTGCAGCTTTAATTTCTTTCTATTTTTCATCTTTTTTTAATAATTTTTTTCTTTTGTCTTTTTTTGTCTTTCTTTTTCTTTTCTTTTTTCTTTTTTTTTTAAATATATATTTGTAATTTTCATTTTCTTTTCTTGTTTTGGTGTGACTATGACCTGTGAAGCGTTTGCATAATACAGCCTTCATGTCCCCATCAAACGTGTCTGTGTTTCTCATAAATGTTTTTTATGCATCAAAATCCATTTCATTAGTTTTATCCAGGGCAATCTCAGTATAGTATCTTTTATTTTTGTCTAAAGTGACTTTGAATGTATTTTAGGTATCAGTTGATTCATTCCCTGGAAAGAAACCGAAATCTGCAAGCATATACAATTTTACATGACACAAGCAATCAGAAAAATATATATTTCTAGGCATTTTGCTCAAAAGTTATAAACCAGAAAGTGAATTTTTGAGCGCTAAAGGCTTTGATGGACGTGCAGCAGATCATAATGAAACACATTCACAGTCCTCTCTCTCTGTTGTGTGTTTCTCTTCTCTCCACCTCCGTTTCTCTCAGTTTTTTCACTCCTGTTATTCCCGAGCGGAGCTTCATCCCTCATGCGTGAGATCTCGGCGCCGGCGGCTCACGTGGACGGGTTTCGCTCGCATACGATAAACGCAACGAGACCCGCGACTGATGAAATATTTAAACGTGGAAAACCTCATTACTTGCAGCACTGTAATTACACTGGTGAAACTGTGGCATTAGTCACATCTGGAGTTTAGTCGCGGCACATGCCCTGCGGAGGGAAACACCTTCACAAACACACTCGTCTGAA
>NC_137133.1:37736321-37758821 GCF_949319135.1 Squalius cephalus
GTGAGTGTGAGTGTGTGTGTGTGTGTGTGTGTGTGTGTGAGAATGTCTGAGATTGGTGAGTGAGTGAGTGAGGTGAGTGAGTGAGTGGAGTGAGTGTGTGTGTGTGTGTGTGTGTGTGTGTGTGTGTGTGTGTGTGTGTGTGTGTGATGTGAGAGAATGTCAGTGAGTGAGTGAGTGTGTGTGTGTGTGTGTGTGTGTGTGTGTTGAGTGTGTGAGATTGAGTGAGTGTGTGTTTGAGTGTGTGTTTGAGTGTGTGTGTGTGTGTGTGTGAGAGATTGAGAGAGAGAGAGTGTGTGAGAGTGAGTGTGTGTGTGTGTGTGTGTGCGCGCATGTGTTTGTGCGCGTGTGTGCACGTGTGTGTGTGCGCGTGTGTGTGTGCGCGTGTGTTTTGCATGTGTGGTGTGTGTGTGTGTGTGTGTGTGTGTGTGTGTGTGTGCACGTGGTGTGTGTGTGTGTGTGTGTGAGAGAGGAGAGAGAGTGTGTGTGTGTGTGTGTGTGTGTGTGTGTGTGTGTGTGTGTGTGTGTGTGTGTGTATGAGATTGAGTGAGTGTTTGTGTGTGTGTGTATGAGATTGCGTGTGTGTGTGTGCGTGTGTGTGTGTGTGTGTGTGTGTGTTGTGTGTGTGTGTGTGTTCTATGAGCTTGTATTAAATGATAGCGTTTTGAGTTTGAGTCGATTATGGACGGGACTTTCTTCATGCAGGTCCACACACACACACACACACACACACACCAGTCAAATGTCAGAAGAGTTATTCTACCTGTAATTGCAGTGAATTGTAAGTTGTGAGACGCTGGGATGTGTCCTCATGATCACAGTGAGTGTAGACTCGTGTCTCCTACATGTGCCGTATTTGAATATTCTCATAAATCTTCACTTGTCATGAAGAAAGAGAAGAGCGTGGAGTCATGTTTCATGTGCCGGAGCCGGCCGTGAGTTTCTCTGCCTCTTCTCTTGCTTTTCAAGAGAACATTTCTATCGCAGTCGCTTTTCCTGATGTTTCCTGATGTTTCCTGATGTTTCTTGATGTTTTTGGGTGGAGAAAGAAAAAGATAGAGCGAGTATTTATTGTTAATCATGTATTTAAATTTAAGCATCACTGCAACGTTTGCTCGTTTTACACAACATGTTTATAACACTGTTTATTCATATTAATACTTATTCTCTTTAAACATAAACAATATTAGGATTACATGATTATATATCATAGATTTTAATCTAATTTTATACATATTCTCTGTAAAACTTAAAAAATATATATATTTAGTTGGTAAAATTAAATAATTATTTATTTTAGAATTTTAATAAAATTATCAAATTTATATATATTCTTTATAAAGATTAAGCATTTTTATTTAATATTCAGTTATTAGAATATTATATTGTAGTATTTCTAAATATTTTAATGTAATTTCATAGATATTCTCTTTAAAAATAAAAATGTTTTACCTTAATATTAAATTATTAGAATTGAAGATGTTATATTATAGTACTTTAAAATATTTTTATCTAATTTCATACATATATTCTCTTAAATTTTTTGTTTGATATTCAATTATTACAGTGAAAAGATTTTATATTATACTTTTCAATATGTTTAATCCAATAACACATATTTTCTTTAAAATTATTTAGAATGAAATAATGTATTATTGTATTTAAAAAAAATAATCTAGTTTCGTACATATTCTCTTTAAAATAAAAAATGTTATAATGTTCAATAATTAGAATTAAAAGATTTTATATTGTAGTATTTTAAAATATTTTGAATCTAATTTCATACAAATTCTTTTTAAAAATAAAATGTTTTATTTAATATTCAATTATTGTATTGAATAATATTATATTTTAGTGTTTTATAACATATTTTTTTATTTCATTCATATTCTATTTCAAAATAAAATCTAAATGTTGAATATTCAGTTATTATGAATAAAGGGTTATATGGAAGTATTTTCAATAATTGGAATAAAAAGATTTATACAAATGTATTTTAAAAATATTTTTAGTCTAATTCCACACGAATCTCTTTTTAAAGTAAAATAAAAATATTTTATTTAATTAAATTATATTAATTTCTCTTTAAAAATGAAAAATGCTTTGTTTAATATTCAGATGTTAGAAATAAATGATGTTACATGATAGTATTTTAAAGTGTTGTGTGTGTGTGTGTGTCCGTCAGTGTCCGGTGTCGGTGTCCGGTGGACAGTGTGTATGAGGTGTCGGTTCAGGTGGTGAGACGTCCAGAGTCGCTCCGTGTTCGAGAGTCACGTTCAGACGGGGGCGAGGATGGGTCAGGACTCTGGGTCACGAGGACCTGCTCATGTACCGAGAGTACATCAGGAACAGATACATGTGAAACACACACACACACACACACTCACACTCTCACACACACTCACTCTCTCTCACACACACACACACACACACACACACACACACACACACACACACACACAAGTACATGTAAACCATCTTCAGTTTCACATCAGGAAGAAGACGACAGAGAAACGCATCTGGTCTTATTACATTCTCCGTTTAAAGAGTAAATATCTGACATTCCTTCCTCTATGAGAAGAGTTATCGTTATAAAACTATGATGTTTATACAGACGTGAACCTGTGGATCATGAAGAACAAGCATCGCTGTGAAAGCTCTAATGATCATAACGTGATGTGTGAGCTTGCATATGTACATAATAATATAATAAAAGATCACTGGGAATCAGTGTTGAGTGTTTTCATGTCATGATGGCGGTTCGGGATTTCGCTCTGCAGGTGTGATTGGTTCCTCAGATCATGTGATCAAGACTCAGAGGCGGGATCAGTAGTTTTTGGAAAACACTTTTGGCCAATGTTGATATTTGAAATCACCAAAACAAACACGCCCCCTCCTCAAAAGGGCCACGCCCCTAATGTGCTAGCTCCGCCCACACATATGTACGCGAGCGTAACCAAGGCAACGGCTATGGTGGAATCTGCTGTACCTGAGGGTATGATGTCATCAGTAAGTGACAGCAATGTGTTACTATGGTAATCCATGTCGAATGTGTTTTGGTAGTAATGTGTGTTTTAAACGCGTCAGTGGTTCAAGTTCTTCCGTCTTTCATTTGGTGCACGTTTGTTTATTAATGTGTGTAAGAGTGTGAATATGATCAGCGGTTGATATGATTGTGCTGATGACACTGAGCTGAAGAAAGATGAAGTCCGAGACTTGATTATAGAACTAAACACTTTCCCAAATTACTATTTACACAGATTCCTCTGTAGTTATCAGGATCTGTTTTGTTTCCAATCTCTCTCTCTCTCTCTCTCTCTCTCTCTCTCTCTCTCTCTACTCTCTCTCTCTTCTCTCGCTCTCTCTCTCTCTCTCTCTCTCTCTCTCTCTCTCTCTCTCTCTCTCTCTCTCTCTCTCTCTCTCTCTCTCTCTCTCTCTCTCTCTCTCTCTCTCTCTCTCTCTCTCTTTCTCTCTCTCCTCTCTCTCTCTCTCTCCTTTGTCCATGTGCCTCGTGAGTCTGAATCAAGAGCACAAGCGTCTGCAGAAATCAGTCACATGGCAGCAGGTGGGAACTTATGAACACACAAACACACACTCACACACACACACTCACACACACACACACACACACACACACACACATTAGTTGGCTCCATTAGTCTCAGGACAATAATGAAGCGAGACGTGGAAAAGTGAAAAATATACGAGCTATATATAGATATAAGTGCCCATATTATGCCTTTTCTATATTCCCTTTCGTGTGTGTGTAATAGAGATGTTTGTGAATGTAAAAGGCTGCAAAGATCAAAGTGCAGATAAATAAAGTTTTTGTCTCCTAAAAGAGAGTTGATTCTGAACTGAGACGAGTCGTCAGTAATCCAGTCGCTCTTCCTGATGAACCTGCGTAGGTTTGTAACTAATTAGCATAATGCCAGCCTGTGGTCTTGATTGGCTGAGCAGTGTCTCTTAGCTCCGCCCTCAAACACTGTAGTGTATCTAAGACTGGAAGAGTTTTGGTTCGTGTCGAGAAGACGCTGTTTTCTGAGATTGATGCGGTGAAACCCACGCCATCTTTACTGTTCGTATCACTGAGATCAAGAGCTGAGATTCAGATATGCTAATGATATGCTAATATGATAATGAGCGTTTGCTTTCTGACCAATCAGTCAAGTCAAGTCATCCTCATTTATATAGCGCTTTTAACATTGTAGATTGTTTCAAAGCAGCTTTACAGAGATAAGCGTATAATTTATGGGAACAGAGATTGTTTTGGCTTTATAGCGGTTCTTTAATAAAGTTATTTCCAGCTAAAGTTAGTTTTGATTTATTCGCTTCCGTCGCGACGATCATTTGTTATTAAATTAGGAGGCCGCTAAGACGACACCATTCCCTCTACACAGACTTTAAACACGAACCTGTGAGAAACGCTGATGGCGTTCACATGCGCATTAAGAACTGGTTATGTGCGTTTGAATATATGTGCACAGGTTTGGAAATCCCTACAAACCAAGCCTAAACAAAGTACTGGTGTTTCCTTATACATTTTAATACAGAATTTTATTTTATTTTGTCACTTCGGGGTAAGTACGCGAAATGAATTTTCCCGACAACGCTTTATCTTTATCAATCAGGGCAGAGAAGCTCTCAGAGAGGCAGAGTTTAGAGAGACCGAGGGGCCCTATTTTAACGATCTGAAAAGCAAGTATCAAGCGCGAAACGCAAGTAACTTTGTGGGCGGGTCTCGGGCGCTGTTGCTATTATACCGGCGGGATAAATGACTCTTGCGCCCGCCGCAAATCTAAAATGTGTTGATCTGAAGTCGCTTCATTATTCATAGGTGTGGTTTGGGCGTAACGTGAAATAAACCAATCAGAGCGACATCTCACATTCCCTTTAAGAGCAGGCGCGCTTGTTCCATGGCGGATTGCTATATAACGGCGGATTTGCCAGTTCACAGCCGAGGAGACCGACGTTCTCGTTCAGGGGCCGTAAAACACAGAGAAGTGACATTGGGGATGGAGAAACACACCCAGATTAGCTTCGCTTAAACAGGCGTATGATAATTTGGGTAAATGTGTAAGCTAGATTTATGCCTATTTTTTCACATCTTCATGGACACAACAATGATTTCCCTCGTGTGGTAATATTTTTCCTTGGAATAATGTATGGTTTTCTAAAAATGAAAACTGCTGCATCTGTGTAGATGAGAGAAGCAAAGTGTGTGTGTGTTGTGCTCACGCTACATTATGGCCAAGCATGCGCCCTTAAAATAGCATCTGAATAACATGCGCCTTTAGACGAGGTTTCTCCTGGTCAGTGGCGGAATTGTTTTCTGAAACTGCAAAATAGCACCAGGGAACGTTTGCGCCGGAACACGCCTCCTCTTTTCGCTGAACCGCCCCCGGGAGCGCAAGTTCATTCCCTAATTTACCAACGTGCGTCTGTAGAGGGAAAAGTCCGCTGTGCGTCGGGTGAGAAATAGGAATGACACATGCGTCGTGTACAAAGTCAGTTGCGCTGGGTGCGAGATAGGGCCCTGAATCTTCGAACGAACAGTTTCAGACACAGTGATGCTGTAATATATATTATGAGTAAATTAAAGTGTTTTTTGACCTTGGATGAACTAAACCTGTTGTAGGAGACGTCGAACAACATTAGGAATATTTAGAATAGCATAATAGGGCATTTTAAGGCAAGACATAACAAAAAGATGTACATGTACCTATTTCACAGAAAAGATCCAAAATACTATTTTAAGTGTTTGTTTTATTGCATTTTATCTATTGTTGTCTGTAGTTTTCAATTGCAATACACGTGATTTATTTTCTCCCGACTCTATGAAAGCTTGTTTCTTCCACAGATTAAAAGATAAAAAAGGTAATTGCGTCTTTGTTTCCCAATTCTTGACTTTATCACACAATTCACAATTTGTTCATGTAACATTAGCATGATTTATAGAGCATTTCACTCCTAAAAACTGTTGACAGTATTTTCTGATTTATAGAGTGACAAAAACAGACCTTTAACTCTAATAGATCAACAAGAGACTGGCTTCATCTGGTGTTTAGATGTATGTATATGCAAATGAGTGCATATTTAATGAGAGAATGTGTCATTTGCATATTTAAACATTTTAAAAAAAAACACTTGTAATACAAGTGTGTGTGTTATTGTTCTGTGATCATTGAACGGGGAAGTTTGATGGTGAGATCTGCATTAAGAACTGAAGCTGTTTTGAACGAGTGAATGTTTCCAGGGCTGTTGTGTGTTTCAGACTGTACACGGCCTGATAGGAACATGTTCATCTCAGTCTTCTGAATATTTATGGATATAAAGCCGTTTTCATCGAGTGTCACTGCTTGATCACACAGAGCAGGAATTATTATTGTGTGGATCAGGTTTTTCTGTATAATTCACTTCTGTCTTTCTCTCCCTCCTCTTCCTTTTTCTCTGTTTACATTGTTCTAATCGCTGGTGTTTTTCAGCAGTGAGAAAATGCATGTCGTGGCGCTGGTTACTAGGATACTGAGAGAGAGAGAGAGAGAGAGAGAGAGAGAGAGAGACTTTGACTTTTAAAAAGCTTTTAATTTACACCATTTTCCAAATCATTACAAAACAAATTTACAAAACACACACACACATAAAAAAAACATAAGTATATTTTATTTTAAATTTATAATGTAAATATTATTAATTTAGTTTAAATTACATATCAGATTTACAATACTTATATGTAATGTTCAATTTATGTGATCATTTATAATAATCAGATTTGTAATTAATATATTAGTAATATAAAGCATTATATTAGGTGAGTTAGTGAGTGTGTGTGTGAGCGAGCGAGTGTGAGAGAGTGAGTGAGTGAGAGTGAGTGAGTGAGTGTGTGAGCGAGGGAGCGAGAGAGAGTGAGTGTGTGTGTGTGCGCGAGTGTGAGTGAGTGAGTGTGTGTGAGCGAGCGAGTGTGAGCAAGAGAGAGAGAGTGAGTGAGTGAGTGAGTGTGTGAGCGAAGGAGCGAGAGAGAGTGAGTGGGAGAGAGTGAGTGTGTGTGTGAGTGAGTGAGTGAGTGTGTGTGAGCGAGCGAGAGTGAGTGAGTGAGTGAGAGTGAGTGAGTGAGAGTGTGAGTGAGTGAGTGTGTGTGAGAGAGTGTGTGTGAGTGAGTGAGTGTGTGAGCAAGGGAGCGAGATAGAGTGAGTGGGAGAGAGAGTGTGTGTGTGCGAGTGAGTGAGCGAGTGAGTGAGTGAGTGAGAGTGAGTGTGAGAGTGAGTGTGTGTGTGAGCGAGGGAGCGAGAGAGAGTGAGTGGGAGAGAGAGTGAGTGTGTGTGTGAGAGTGAGTGAGTGAGTGAGTAAGTGTGTGTGTGAGCGAGCGAGTGTGAGTGAGTGAGTGAGTGTGTGAGCGAGAGAGAGTGAGTGGGAGAGAGAGTGAGTGAGTGTGTGTGTGTGTGTGTGTGTGTGTGTGTGTGTGTGTGTGTGCGAGCGAGCGAGTGAGTGTGTGTGTGAGCGAGCGAGAGAGAGTGAGTGAGTGAGTGATTCTCTCACTGAAAAACCCTGTTCAAATTTAACCCACCCGTTAAACTGTGGCTGAAAATCTTCGAGAGCATCATCAAACCCATCCTTCTATACTGCTGTGAAATCTGGGGCCCCAAATTTAAACTAAATTACGATTCCTGGGACAAAACCCCTGTTGAAACTTTCCACCTCGAGTTCTGCAAGAACATTCTTGGAACTCACAGAAACGCTCCGAGTCTGGGTTGCCGGGCAGAATTAGGCAGATTCCCTCTCCTATCTGAGATCCAGAAGAGAGCCGCAAAGTTCTGGTTCCATCTATCAGATGCGCAGTCAGAGAGTTACCATCACTGCGCTCTCAGACACAGGGCAGGACACCCCGAGAGCGACCCCATGACACATTTAGTGGAAAAACACCAACTTAATCCAACAATTCAGTTCAGACACGCAAAAGTAAAAGAAATAGGGAACATAACCAAAGAAGAATACATACAAGACTGGCAGATAAAGGTCACACAAGTAAATAAATTAAAATACTTCCACAAAATAAAGTCTGATTATAAATTGGCCCCATACCTGACCGATATCAGTAACTATGGTCAGAGAAAGCTCCTGACGAGGTATCGCATTAGTGACCACAGTCTGTGTGTGGAGACGGGCCGGCACAAGCCGAGCTGGAGAGCCAGAGAGCTCAGACTGTGTTCACACTGCACTGATGGAGTCGTAGAGGACGAGCTGCACTTCCTCACCCAGTGCAGCAAGTATAAACACATCAGAGACTCTTATTTCACACGAATAGCTCAGATTTTACCCCAGTTCCAACAAGCGAGCCTCATAGACAAACTGTCTTATATTCTGGGAGAGAAAGAAGAGTGTGTTCTCCTGGCAGCGCAGTATGTGTCTTCCTGCCATCATATGAGGGACAAGGGCTGAACCCTCTTTTACATTAAACTGCTCTCTGTACTTATTTTTTTTTTTCTCATTGTGATATATTTATGCATAATATTGAAATGTATTTTTTTTTTTTTTTTATTTTTTTTTTTTTTTATTATTATTATTGTTCACTTTTATGTATCAACATGTACGTATGTTTGTATATGTCTATTGCTTTGGCAATATTGTGCTATTTTACACAGTCATGCCAATAAAGCTCATTTGAATTGAATTGAATTGAATTGATTCTCACTCCCCCTCCCCATCTCTCTCTCCCTCACACACCTCTCTCTCTCTCTCTCTCATCTCTCTCTCTCTCTCTCTCTCTCTCTCTCTCTCTCTCTCTCTCTCTCTCTCTCTCTCTCACACACATCTCTCTCTCACACACATCTCTCTCTCTCCCTCTCTCTCTCTCCCTCACACACATCTCTCTCTCTCCCTCCCTCTCTCTCCCTCACACACATCTCTCTCTCTCTCCCTCACACACATCTCTCTCCCTCCCTCTCTCTCTCTCTCCCTCCCTCTCTCTCCCTCACACACATCTCTCTCCCTCACACACATCTCTCTCTCTCTCTCTCCCTCCCTCTCTCTCCCTCACACACATCTCTCTCTCTCCCTCTCTCACATACATCTCTCTCTCCCTCTCTCCCTCTCTCTCCCTCACACACATCTCTCTCTCTCCCTCTCTCACATACATCTCTCTCTCCCTCTCTCCCTCTCTCTCCCTCACACACATCTCTCTCTCTCTCTCTCTCTGAGGGAGCTTTAGAAGCTGCTGTGATCATTCAGATGTTCACTGTGAATATTAGACTGAACAGAACATTCAGCTCGAGAGCTCGATTACACACTGTTTCTTCAGGCTTTTCTGTCTGTCAGTGTGTCTGTCCCCTTCTTTCAACGTGTTCTTTTTTTGCTCAGAGCGTGTGTGAATTTAAGATCAGTGCATTTAAATCTGGCTGTACTATAGAACAGTGACTGCATCGGATGATTTATGGCCCACAGTGACGTTTTAGATGGATTTATCTGATTCACTTCATCATTAATCTTGTTGCGTGTGTAATTCTATCCCCCGCTTTCACAGACATCGCTTAAGTCCAGTCTCAGACTAAAATGCATGTTTGAGATGTTTTAACTGAAAGCATATCTTAAAATATGTCAGTGCCGAGATGCACCAGTAATGTTTTTTTCTAATGCATGTTTATAAAAGCTACTTAAATGTCCTAATTAAACTAAGACCTGATCCTGGCTTAATCTAAGCCCTGTCTGTGAAACCAGGCCTATGTCAGTAGATTAAGCTTTATCTTCATATTTTTCAATGCAACCCTGCATTTTAGTAGCCTACTGACAGCATGCATCTTTAAGATAATGTGTGTGAGGGATGAAGCGAGGAATAAAGGAGGGTAAACATAGACGACGAACCAGCACAGGACTGAAAACACAAGGAGAATAAATAGGGAGCAAACAAAGCAGGTAACGAGTGAGGACAGGTGGGGCTAATCAATCAATAATCAGGTAACGAGATGGGCGGGGTTAGACAATCCACAGGAGTGCACATGACACAAGGAAACACATGACAAGCCATGTGCTCACACCAAACATGACAAAAACACAAGCACTATGGCCAGTGAAACAAATCACCAGCCATGTGCTCACAAAATGAGACATGAACACAGCTAATGAGAACTCGTGCTCACACAGAACATGACAACATGAAAGCACACAGCCAGTGTAAAACACAAGCTGTGCGACACGGAACAAGACAAAACATGACACGAAAGCACGTGGTCGATGACAGCACGAATCCTGACACAGAACCGAAACCAAACTCGACAGATGTGCCGGGACCCAAACACCACACCCCGCACATGTGCACATACACACGAGAGCGCGCACGGCTCGACAACGCTCAAAGCGCGCGCCCACTCAAAGACATGACACAACAGGAGTGTCAGAGCTCTGTCACAGAACCAAGAAATAAACTAGACAGAATTGACAGAACCCTCACAAATTAGCATCGGATAGTGCAGTGTGCATTCAAGCATTGCTGTGAATAATGTGAAACACAAACAGATTTTGTCATTGCAGTTAGTGTCACGTGCGCCCAGTATGTTGCAGTGGATCAAATATGATAGTTTATCTTATGCACATCAGAACTTGCGATCATTCACCTGTGGATCGCTGATGTTCTTCACTGAATGATGTTGGTCTCGCGCAGATGAGCGGCGGCGCGCGCTGACGTCACCAGGGTTTATTAGCGCGCGCTCGGATTCGCGGGCGCCAGTTCAGTCCCTCTCCATTCCCGCATGAATCCAGGACTCATGTCTGGGAATCTCAACAGGAGTAAAGGATTCACCTGAGGAAGAGCACGCGAGCGGTCTGCCGAAGAAAGCCTTCCAGTCTCTGTTTTCCCCCATGTGAAGGAAAAGGTATGCTGGATTCTCCCGATTATTAACTCGGATGAGATGCTGCATTTGAAGAGTTTGTGCACAAACCAATCATTTAGAGAGTTTTTACTTGTTCTCAGCACTAGAGTGAGAGGCTCGAGCGCATATGTTTGCTGATTTCTCCTTGCAAACCTCTCTGAATTTCTAAATGGTGAGATGTCACTTCTTAATATGTCTTAGTCTGGATGTGATGTGGTCCACATGCAGTCATGGAGTGACGACTATTTCTGTTTCATCAAAACTCAAAGACACGCGTCGATAGTGCAGGATTAGACTGACAACATGCGTTTCAAGCTTTTTATGCTCAAATTAACGGTTTGTGATTTTCTTTCTGTGGGTAAAAGTGGGTTTTTTTGATTTCCTATTTGGAGCGATTTTCAGTAAGATTGAGCAGATTATGTTCTGAACTAAGAGTTTATAACTTAAAAGATGTTTCCGCTCAAATAAAACCCCTTATTTCGGCTCGGCCGTGAGGAAAACGCTCCTTCTCCTTTTCTCCAATTGATTTTCAATGTCCAACTATCAGAGAGATTTCTTCATGCAAATGATACTATGAAACTTCTTGATGTGTTGTTGTGAATAATGTTAAATGCAGTGTTTGTATGTTTGCCCGCCTTAATTGAATGCAAAAAGTATTTGGCACGCATTATTGTGTGGGTTTCACATATTATTTAGAATCTCTGCATGTCATTTATTTGACGCATTTTCCTTAACTAAGAGCTTATAATGTTTAAAAGATGTTTACGCTCAGATAAACTGCTTTATTTGGGCTTTTGCGTGAAGGGAATGCTCGTTGTCAGATTCAGCACCGCGGACAGCGCCAGCGAGTTTCAGAGATTTCTTCATGACGATGATATAGTGAAGTCGCTACATGTCATTTATAGACTTACTTGAGGCATTTCCCAAACTAGAAGAGTTTATGTTTAAAATGCTCGAACAAAATCATTTATTTTGCATTGTGCTTGAGGAAAATGCTTATTTTGAGATTTAGCTCACATTGATTTTCATGTAAATTATATTGTAAAGTCTCTGCATGTCATTTATAGATTTTTTGATGCATTTTCCAAACTATAAGAGCTTGCAATGTTTATGCTTGAATAAAATTAAAAAACATTCCTTGTGCATGAGGAAAATGCTTATTCTTAGATTCAGCTCCAATTGATTTTCATGCAAATGATATAGTGAAGTCTCTACATATCAGTTTTAGATTTACTTGAGGCATTTCCCAAACTATAAGAGCTTATAACGTTTAAACAGCTTGAATAAAATAATTTATTTTGCCTTGTGCATGAGGAAAATGCTCTTTTTTTAGATTCAGCCCATATTGATTTCCATGCAAATTATACAGTGATGTCCCTACATGTAATTTATAGATTTATTTGATGCATTTCCCAAACTAGAAGAGCTTATAATGTTTAAAATGCTTGAATAAAATATAAAAAATTTCCTTGTGCATGAGGAAAATGTTTATTCTGAGATTCAGCTCCAATTGATTTTCATGCAAATGACATTTATAGACTTGATGCATTTAACTAAACTATAAGAGCTTATAATGTTTAAAATGCTCAAATAAAATCATTTATTTTGCCTAGTGCATGAGGAAAATGCTCATTCTTAGATTCAGCTGCAGTTGATTGTCATGCAAATGCTATAGTGATGTCATTTACAGATGTATTAGATGCGTTTTTCTGACTGTCGTCATTGTATGGTCTCCAGGCTGAGAGATGAACGAGAGCGGAGCGCTCAACGAGAGCGCCGTGGGTTTGCCGTCCTCCTCGTGGCTTGAAGCCGAAGCGTTGGACGGGAACCGGAGCCTGGCGCTGTCATCGGCGGCCCTGGATTTCCACGTGAACCCGTGGGACATCATGCTGTGCCTGTCGGGGACGGTGATCGCGTGTGAGAACGCCATCGTGGTGGCCATCATCTTCTACTCGCCGACGTTACGCAACCCCATGTTCGTGCTGATCGGCAGCCTCGCCACCGCTGACCTACTGGCCGGAATGGGATTAATCCTGAACTTCGCGTTCCAGTATCTGGTGTCATCCGAGACTATAAGCCTCATTACGGTGGGATTCCTAGTGTCCTCCTTCACGGCGTCCATCAGCAGCCTGTTGGCCATCACGATCGACCGGTATCTGTCGCTCTACAACGCTTTGACGTACTTCTCCGAGAAGACGCTTCATTATGTGCATCTGATGCTGGTGGGAACGTGGGGAGCGTCTCTCGGACTGGGACTGATGCCGGTTTTAGGCTGGAACTGTTTAGAGGACGAGTCCACCTGTAGTATCGTGCGCCCGCTCAAACGCACAAACCTCACTCTGCTAGCCGCGTCGTTCTTCGTCATCTTCATCCTCATGCTCAGCCTGTACTTCAAGATCTGCAAGATCGTGTGTCGTCACGCGCACCAGATCGCTCTCCAGCAGCACTTCTTCACCACCTCGCATTACGTGGCCACTAAGAAGGGTGTCTCCACGCTCGCCATCATCCTGGGCACGTTCGGGTTCAGCTGGCTTCCCTTCGCCATTTACTGTTTAGTGGGAGAGCGCGAGTATCCGCCGGTGTACACGTACGCAACGCTACTCCCTGCCACGTACAACTCCATGATCAACCCCATCATCTACGCCTACCGAAACCCTGAGATCCAGCGCTCACTTTACATGCTCTTCTGCGGATGCTTTCACAGCAACGGCTCGTATCGCTCCAGATCGCCCAGCGAGGTCTAGATCATGCTTTCAATCTGTTTGGACAGTTTATTCAACCTTTAGACAAAATACAAAAAGAGTGTTTTTTTGTTGAGCATCATGTCTGATGCATCAGGCTTTTATGGCTCTCATAGTCTGAGATAGTGAGAAACAAACAGGAGACCCAAACTTTAGTTTATATGGTCAAAAATTAAGGTCATGTAAATCAATGAGATCTTTATTACAGTATTGCAGACTATAAATATCTCCAAATAATGTCTTGGTTTAAATGCTTAGTTTTATGATCAAAACATATAATGTGACGCAATATAATGATGATTGAGAGATGAACAAATAAACCTCAAAAGCCTGATGATCATATTTGATACTCATGATTCTTCTATTAAATAATGTCTGATAATCAAGTAAACCGAAGCTGCTTCAGTGCGGATTAAATATTACTAACAATATCAAAGTTATTCTAAGTTTACTTGATAAAATGAGTGCAGATTTGACAGCAGAAAAACACGAGCTGAAGGAGGACGTTTGTACAATTACACTAAAAGACTTTTACTTGATAAAAGAGTGTAAATATCAGTCAGAGACAGAAGGACTGAGGAGATTGAGTGAAACAGCGACGTTTGCATCATTAGAGGCCTTAGAAATGTGTGTATCAAATATGATACAGGAGGATTTATGGGGTTAGACACTCATTTGTGTGAATATGGCGCTCAAAGTGTCTGTTGTTCAATTGCACTTTATTGAGACCAGGACGTCTCGACACGCTGTGAACGAGCAACGACACGCATCAAGAATGTATATTTATATTATTTATTTATTTATTTATTTATAAGCCACATGTTGCACTTTACTGTACAAATGTACATGCCAAAGCAGTATTGCATAGGCCTACGTGTTTCACGTGTGTGGTGGGTTTTCTATTTTGTAAAGTTGTCCATGAATGTACATTTTATACAAAACAGTGAACACAAAATAAAACATAAAGCTCACATTTTTCATTGCTTTGTCTGGTCAAAGTGTGTGTGTGTGTGTGTAAGGAACTAATAATACAAGGGACAGTGCACCTAAAAATTATCATTCTGTACTCATTCGTGTCATTCCAAATTTAAGATATTTTAAGAAATGTCTGTTTTTTCAATGGGCTGAAGTGTTTTGTTCCCAACGTTCTTCAAAACATCATCTTTTGAGTTCTGCAAAAGAAAGAAAATTTTGCAATGACAGTGAGCAAATAAAGACATAATGGTCATTTTGACTGAACTATCCCTTTAATTTGAGAGTTAAAATGTTGTTCTGTATGTCACAGCTCTGACTGGCGTATGTTACACTAAAGCTCACTCGCACCCGGGTCACGGCACCAGATGTCACAGCTCTGACTGGCGTATGTTACACTAAAGCTCACTCGCACCCGGGTCACGGCACCAGATGTCACAGCTCTGACTGGCGTATGTTACACTAAAGCTCACTCACTCCCGGGTCACGGCACCAGATGTCACAGCTCTGACTGGCGTGTGTTACACTAAAGCTCACTCGCACCCGGGTCACGGCACGAGATGTCACAGCTCTGACTGGCGTACGTTACACTAAAGCTCACTCGCACCCGGGTCAGGGCACCAGATGTCACAGCTCTTACTGGCGTGCATTACACTAAAGCTCACTCGCTCCCGGGTCACGGCACCAGATGTCACAGCTCTGACTGGCGTATGTTACACTAAAGCTCACTCGCACCCGGGTCACGGCACCAGATGTCACAGCTCTGACTGGCGTATGTTACACTAAAGCTCACTCACTCCCGGGTCACGGCACCAGATGTCACAGCTCTGACTGGCGTATGTTACACTAAAGCTCACTCACTCCCGGGTCACGGCACCAGATGTCACAGCTCTGACTGGCGTGTGTTACACTAAAGCTCACTCGCACCCGGGTCACGGCACGAGATGTCACAGCTCTGACTGGCGTACGTTACACTAAAGCTCACTCGCACCCGGGTCAGGGCACCAGATGTCACAGCTCTTACTGGCGTGCATTACACTAAAGCTCACTCGCTCCCGGGTCACGGCACCAGATGTCACAGCTCTGACTGTCGTATGTTACACTAAAGCTCACTCGCACCCGGGTCACGACACCAGATGTCACAGCTCTGACTGGCGTATGTTACACTAAAGCTCACTCACTCCCGGGTCACGGCACCAGATGTCACAGCTCTGACTGGCGTGTGTTACACTAAAGCTCACTCGCACCCGGGTCACGGCACCAGATGTCACAGCTCTGACTGGCGTATGTTACACTAAAGCTCACTCGCACCCGGGTCACGGCACCAGATGTCACAGCTCTGACTGGCGTACGTTACACTAAAGCTCACTCGCTCCCGGGTCACGGCACCAGATGTCACAGCTCTGACTGGCGTGTGTTACACTAAAGCTCACTCGCACCCGGGTCACGGCACCAGATGTCACAGCTCTGACTGGCGTACGTTACACTAAAGCTCACTCGCACCCGGGTCACGGCACGAGATGTCACAGCTCTGACTGGCGTACGTTACACTAAAGCTCACTCGCTCCTGGGTCACGGCACGAGATGTCACAGCTCTGACTGGCGTACGTTACACTAAAGCTCACTCGCACCCGGGTCAGGGCACCAGATGTCACAGCTCTTACTGGCGTGCATTACACTAAAGCTCACTCGCTCCCGGGTCACGGCACCAGATGTCACAGCTCTGACTGGCGTACTTTACACTAAAGCTCACTCGCTCCCGGGTCACGGCACGAGATGTCACAGCTCTGACTGGCGTATGTTACACTAAAGCTCACTCGCTCCCGGGTCACGGCACCAGATGTCACAGCTCTGACTGGCGTACGTTACACTAAAGCTCACTCGCACCCGGGTCAGGGCACCAGATGTCACAGCTCTTACTGGCGTGCATTACACTAAAGCTCACTCGCTCCCGGGTCACGGCACCAGATGTCACAGCTCTGACTGGCGTACGTTACACTAAAGCTCACTCGCTCCCGGGTCACGGCACCAGATGTCACAGCTCTGACTGGCGTACGTTACACTAAAGCTCACTCGCTCCCGGGTCACGGCACCAGATGTCACAGCTCTGACTGGCATGCGTTACACTAAAGCTCACTCGCTCCCGGGTCACGGCACCAGATGTCACAGCTCTGACTGGCGTACGTTACACTTAAGCTCACTCGCACCCAGGTCAGGGCACCAGATGTCACAGCTCTTACTGGCGTGCGTTACACTAAAGCTCACTCGCTCCCGGGTCACGGCACCAGATGTCACAGCTCTGACTGGCATGCGTTACACTAAAGCTCACTCGCTCCCGGGTCACGGCACCAGATGTCACAGCTGTGACTGGCGTACGTTACACTAAAGCTCACTCGCACCCGGGTCACGGCACCAGATGTCACAGCTCTGACTGGCGTACGTTACACTAAAGCTCACTTGCTCCCGGGTCACGGCACCAGATGTCACAGCTCTGACTGGCGTACGTTACACTAAAGCTCCTGGGTCACGGCACCAGATGTCACAGCTCTGACTGGCGTATGTTACACTAAAGCTCCCGGGTCACGACACCAGATGTCACAGCTCTGACTGGCGTGCGTTACACTAAAGTTCACTCACACCCGGGTCACAGCACCAGATGTCACAGCTCCGACTGGCATACATTACACTAAAGCTCACTCGCTCCCGGGTCACGGCACCAGATGTCACAGCTCTGACTGGCATGCGTTACACTAAAGCTCACTCGCACTCGCACCCGGGTCACGGCACCAGATGTCACAGCTCTGACTGGCGTACGTTACACTAAAGCTCACTCGCTCCCGGGTCACGGCACCAGATGTCACAGCTCTGACTGGCGTACGTTACACTAAAGCTCACTCGCACCCGGGTCACGGCACCAGATGTCACAGCTCTGACTGGCGTACCTTACACTAAAGCTCACTCGCACCCGGGTCAGGGCACCAGATGTCACAGCTCCGACTGGCGTACGTTACACTAAAGCTCACTCGCACCCGGGTCACGGCACCAGATGTCACAGCTCTGACTGGCATCAGTGGCGGCTCCAGAGATTTTCTGTTGCAGGTGCTATGGGGATGCTCAACACTTAAGAGAAGGTGCTTTGAATTTTGGGGCGTTTTATTATGGAGGTCGCATTGGACCACCATAATGAAACGCCATCATGAACAACACCATAATGAAAGTATACACATGCGTACATGCCAGCATTAACTATACTCGTTCTGCGACTATACTGTATATATATATATATATGTAAAAGTATTCAACGCAAGGGATATAGACAGGGACGCAACTACCCAGTGTCAGAGGGGTATGCAGCAACAATTTTGGCAATCATCAATCTGGTGCACTTTGAGAGTTAAAAATTGAAAGCTCCAACCCATATTCAGTGTGCAAATTAAACAAAGAAAAATTCAAACCTCTTTTAGTTACAGTGTCAGTCTACATTACACTACTACATAATAATAGTTATAATATTAATCCCATCCCATGATAGTAATAGCCATATATTGTAAAACAAATGCACTGAAAAATAAAAGGAAACTTCCATAATTAATTTTGTACTAATTTCTATACTTTAAAAAAATTCTATACTATAAAAGAACCATTGGGCCGCTGATCTAAGTGTTTCATGGGGTGTCAGAAAAAAAACAACTAACGCTGACTTTTTTTAACCAATGCATTACACCGGCACTAACCCATGCGCCGCCAATTAAGCAAAACAAAACGAATGGGCCGCCGATGTACGAGTTTCATGGGCCGTTAAGACAAAAAAAAAAAGTATGAGATGTATCGGCCCAAAAAGCACGTCGGCCCACCGGGAATCTCCCGGTAGTCCCGAACTCCCGATGGCCAGTAGCCTACATGCCTGGACGTCACACTTTAAATCCTACCTGTTGCCTTTCACCATCCACTTATTTACAGTAGCTGCAGTCGCATCAATTGACATGCCATCTCCTTTTCCCTCTTTCTTTTTCTATTTTTAGTCCCGACAGCTTTTTTGCTTTATCCATCTTTTTCGACGAAAACTCATTCTACGTTACTCATTCCTGCTCGCTCAGCGCTCACGGCGACCGCGCCTGCGCCCGCTCACGATTTTGAAATTATTATTTAATTCCTATTTTTAACAACATGAAAAAGACTATTCAAACATGACATTAAAATATAAATATAAAAAAAATTACAGACATTTCTTGGGGGTGCTTGGCAGGTGCTATTGCTATTATAGGGGGAGCTACAGCACCACCTAGCTCCCCCCTGGCGCCGCCACTGACTGGCATGCGTTACACTAAAGCTCACTCGCTCCCGGGTCACGGCACCAGATGTCACCTCTCTGACCAGCGTACGCTACACTAAAGCTCACTCGTACCCGGGTCACGGCACCAGATGTCACAGCTCTGACCAGCGTACGTTACACTAAAGCTCACTCGCACCCGGGTCACGGCACCAGATGTCACAGCTCTGACCAGCGTACGTTACACTAAAGCTCACTCGCACCCGGGGTCACGGCACCAGATGTCACAGCTCTGACTGGCGTACGTTACACTAAAGCTCCCGGGTCACGGCACCAGATGTCACAGCTCTGACTGGCGTACGTTACACTAAAGCTCCCGGGTCACGGCACCAGATGTCACAGCTCTGACTGGCGTACGTTACACTAAAGCTCCCGGGTCACGGCACCAGATGTCACAGCTCTGACTGGCGTACGTTACACTAAAGCTCCCGGGTCACGGCACCAGATGTCACAGCTCTGGCGTACGTTCCACTAAAGCTCACTCGCACCTGGTTTCCGGTGTGGGAGGCAGACGCTCTAACGAGGACGCTAGAAACCGCAGCTAAATCTCCAACCTCCGGAGAATCACCCGTTTATAACAAATGCTTAACAGAGGAGATTGTGTGTGTGTGTGTGTGTGTGAGAGAGAGAGTGTGTGTGTGTGTGTGTGTGTGTGTGAACAGGAGAGTCTGCTGGAGAAAAGAGAACGAGACAGCTCTTAATAAAACAAGACTCAACATCAGCTCAGCTTTAGAAGATGATGAGAACTGAGGGATATCTCTCTGACAGAGTTCACATTATCTATTGTGAAGATCATATTCATCCGCAAAATGCAAGCAGTTTTTTGCAAAGTCACATGTAAACTAAAATCATATTTTCCCCCCTCAATAACTGTTTTTATTGAAGAACATAGTTCTTGAAATAAATTGTAGGTAATTTCTTCACCTATTCTGACACTCCCAGGTAAGTATTATAATCAGGACTATTATAGTTTTAATTACAACCCCAAATCAGAAAAAGTTGGGACACTGTACAAATTGTGAGTAAAAAAGGAATGGAATAATTTACAAATCTCATATACTTATATTTTATTCACAATAGAATATAGATAAATCAAATGTTGAAAGTGAGACATTTTGAAATGTCATGCCAAATATTGGCTCATTTTGGATTTCATGAGAGCTACACATTCCAAAAAAGTTGGGACAGGTAGCAATAAGAGGCCGGAAAAGTTAAATGTACATATAAGGAACCGCTGGAGGACCAATTTGCAACTTATTAGGTCAATTGGCAACATGATTGGGTATAAAAAGAGCCTCTCAGAGTGGCAGTGTCTCTCAGAAGTCAAGATGGGCAGAGGATCACCAATTCCCCCAATGCTGCGGCGAAAAATAGTGGAGCAATATCAGAAAGGAGTTTCTCAGAGAAAAATTGCAAAGAGTTTGAAGTTATCATCATCTACAGTGCATAATATCATCCAAAGATTCAGAGAATCTGGAACAATCTCTGTGCGTAAGGGTCAAGGCTGGAAAACCATACTGGATGCCCGTGATCTTCGGGCCCTTAGACGGCACTGCATCACATACAGGAATGCTACTGTAATGGAAATCACAACATGGGCTCAGGAATACTTCCAGAAACATTGTCGGTGAACACAATCCACCGTGGCATTCACCATTGCCGCTAAAACTCTATAGGTCAAAAAAGAAGCCATATCTAAACAGGATCCAAAAGCGCAGGTGTTTTCTCTGGGCCAAGGCTCATTAAAAATGGACTGTGGCAAAAGTGGAAAACTGTTCTGTGGTCAGACGAATCAAAATTTGAAGTTCTTTTTGGAAAACTGGGACGCCATGTCATCCAGACTAAAGAGGACAAGGACAACCCAAGTTGTTATCAGCGCTCAGTTCAGAAGCCTGCATCTCTGATGGTATGGGGTTGCATGAGTGCGTGTGGCATGGGCAGCTTACACATCTGGAAAGGCACCATCAATGCTGAAAGGTATATCCAAGTTCTAGAACAACATATGCTCCCATCCAGACGTCGTCTCTTTCAGGGAAGACCTTGCATTTTCCAACATGACAATGCCAGACCACATACTGCATCAATTACAATATCATGGCTGCGTAGAAGAAGGATCCGGGTACTGAAATGGCCAGCCTGCAGTCCAGATCTTTCACCCATAGAAACATTTGGTGCATCATAAAGAGGAAGATGCAACAAAGAAGACCTAAGACAGTTGAGCAACTAGAAGCCTGTATTAGACAAGAATGGGACAACATTCCTATTCCTAAACTTGAGCAACTTTTCTCCTCAGTCCCCAGACGTTTGCAGACTGTTATAAAAAGAAGAGGGGATGCCACACAGTGGGAAACATGGCCTTGTCCCAACTTTTTTGAGATGTGTTGATGCCATGAAATTTAAAATCAACTTATTTTTCCCTTAAAATGATACATTTTCTCAGTTTAAACATTTGATATGTCATCTATGTTGTATTTTGAATAAAATATTGAAATTTGAAACTTCCACATCATTGCATTCTGTTTTTATTCACAATTTGTACAGTGTCCCAACTTTTTCTGATTTGGGCTTGTATATTATGTGTGGCTTCTGAGTCCTTTTTACAGTCCCATCTGTAATCCCGGTTTAAACTGGCCAAACTGTGAAGTCTCAGAATATCTCTGGTTTGTGTCGTCACTATCAGCAGCTGTTGTGTTTAATGATTAATAATTAATGATGCTTCATGAATATCTCCTCCTTCAGCACTGATGTTGTTCTGCGCTCATACAGATTCATCAGGCGCAGGACTCTGAAACATCTCATTAACTCCTTCAGCTCAACGCTTCATGCTTCACGTATAAATTCCTTTTGAATTGATTAATAAATTGTTTAAGGTTCATGCGCTTGAACGAACACATACACAAAAAATTATTATTATTATTATGTCATAAGTGAACAGTTGAGAAAGAAACCGGATGTGTGTCAGTAGTCTTAAAATAAATTAAATGTAATAAATAAAATGAAATAAAATAATGAAATAATAAAATGAAATGAAATAAAATAATGAAATGAAATAATAAAATGAAATGAAACGAAACTACAAATAAAATAAATCACAAATAAATATCTGTGGCTGAAATAGACCCTGAGTTTTTCTTTAAACACCAAGTCAACTGAGGTGTGTGTGTGTGTGTGTGTGTGTGTGTGTGTGAGAGTGAGCGTGTGTGTGTGTGTGTGTGTGTGTGTGTGTGTGTGTGTGTGTGTGTGTGTGTGTGTGTGTGTGAGAGCGTGTGTGTGTGTGTGAGAGCGTGTGTGTGTGTGTGTGTGTGTGTGTGTGAGTGAGCGTGTGTGTGTGTGTGTGTGTGGACATGTTTTTGTGTGTGTGTGTGTGTGTGTGTGTGTGTGTGTTGGTCTCTGAGCATTTTCCTGGAAATGAAAAGTAGTTGCCCGTTTAATCGATCAATACGAGACTAATTTGCTGGATGATTGAAAACACTTGAATGTTTAAACCTTCAGCTTTGCAGTTTGTCGAAAGTGTGTTTGATTGTTGTGAAGCTGATAAACGAGATGATGGTGATGAAGATGCTGATGACGTTAATGATGAACGTGTTGTTCAGTGGGTGTG